>NW_027316278.1:22620884-22743384 GCF_026437365.1 Eucyclogobius newberryi
TGAGGGATCTTGCTCTGTTCATGTAAAATAAAGCAGAGCCAAACAACTTGTGTCTGAGTTTATGTGAGTGTAAAAGTACATCCTGGACTCCAAACAACAAGCAGCGATGGTTTTGTTTCAAAATGTTCTTCAGGGCAGTGCAGTCAAACGACAGAAAGATGTTTGATTGCGTCGAGAACACGTTTTCTGTTGTATACATTTCAGACCTAACTATTTTCCTAATCCCATTTGGAGTCGATGTATTCTGTACGGTACACACATGTTCTTCATCGACTGCATTGTTTTGTTCTAAATGTGAGACTAAATGTTGTCTTTCATCAGCTGCCAGTGGAGCAGACTAATGAGGAATCTGAACGCGCTCTCTAGAAGTTTACGTTCTGGACCATTAAAGCTCATAACTTCTTTTATAGTTTATATATGATCATATGCTTCTCAAGTGTATTTCCCCCACGGAATTAACTGAGCCAGCCAGTCCCACCTATTTTTAATGTTGTTTCGTTTGGTCACTGTAAACATCTCAACACATGATGTATTGGTGGATAGTATTTACTCATGTACATTTCCTTGGGTAATCTTAGAGTAAAATTGTACTTCTCATGGTAATTTCAGATACTTTTATCAGGCTCAGCTCTACACAGGTGCAAACAAATCCTTTGCAACTTCATTAATACATGTTTGTTCCCTCATTTGAAGCATGTAAAAGAATGACCCCTGTTGTTTTTGAATGACTACTACTTTTACTCCTGCTTGAAAAAGGTAATAATATAAGTTATTCAAACTGGTCTCACCTTCTTTTACCTGTGCTCACAAGGCAAATCAGATTAACATCATTGTACATAAAAGGTAAACCAGCTAATACAATAGAATTTCTTTGTTGAATTCGATATATTAGCCTATGATGATTCTTTTTCTAAATCTGCTTACAATATTTTTGGTTTGTTAAATCAGAAATAGCTGCACAACATAACTTTTCTGATGGAGGGTATGTCACCTGCTCATTACCTGGGATGTTGCACTGTATGGCATTAAACGTATGTGATGAGCAGGTGATGATACCAGACTAAGTTACAGGTCAGATCTGTGGAGAGGCAACCCAGATCACAGTAAGAATTAATATTTTCAACAATAAAAGTGATTATGAATACATGAAAGGAAAGACAAGTTATATGTCATTAAAAATACTGTGTACTATGTAACATACTGTGTATCATTCCAGCAACAACATCTCTATGGGGACAAGCAAGTGGCGGACCCTCCAACCCAAAGCTGATGAAGTTTGTGATTGAATTGACTTATAGACTGTTTTACGCTCCACACTGCAGACAAATGCATGGCCCTGCCTGAAATGCATCCAGATAAAACTCTTTCCATATGTTTCCAGTGGTGTGGGAATGTGCTTGGATCCATCTATCGTTAAGATCAAAATGAACTCCCCAAATGTTCCCTAGACCCTGCCTGTTGTTCCAGTAGGCCTCTGTAATGGTAGGATGCCTGGATAAACTGTCAGCTTCCACAGCCATCTGGCCCTCTTCACGCTATGGTCCATTAGTCCCCCGGCGGCGCATTCTGGCTCCACTTCACACGGGAGAAGATAGCAGCTCAGATGACGACCAAAGTAATCACAGGAACTTCATCGGGCATAGAGATACGGCAACATTATAGTGAGCAAACAAATTACTGTGGAGATCGTGGAAAAACAGGTCACCAATGTAAAATAGTCAGTTGAATATGCAATGTCTTTAGTGAGTCATGTTCATTATAAATGGAAGTAAGCATAGGAATAAATGGACTACTGGCCCCAGCAAATAAATGTATTAATGGGTTTAAGTTAGGTAAAATTATGATTGTTGGCGATAGTAACATTGGAGAACATTTGACCATTCAAAAAATAGAAGCTGTGATATTTGGAAACGTATTGTTACAACAATTCAACTCTGACTTTATTCACACACCATGTATATAGTTTTGAGCACACTAAACTGTCACCACACTGTTGAACTATGAGGCCTGCTAAAAACCTGTACCTCTTTGTGGAGCACTCAGTGCTGTCACTTCTATTACGCACATAACGTGCAGGGCACAGGGCGTCAAGCGCTCCGAGGGGCCCCGACTTGACCAGGCACAGCTGGAGCATCTGTATTCTATAATCTCCGCAGGTTTGTCATTCATGCAAATTTAAATATATCAAAAATAACTTCAGAAATAGTTACTTAAATGTTGTGATACAGCCTTCAAAGCCCAATGCAATGTTTACACTTCCAAAGGGGGTTTGGTCATGGGGCAAAGAGCATTTCTGCTTCAGGCACCCAAATGGCTGGCAGCGGCCCTGGCAGCTCTGCTAATAAGTCTATTACTACGCTATCACGTGTCAATTTAATAACCAATCTTTCTCCTAATTGTTATTTTAGTTACCCAAACTTTTCAAAGCAGAGATGCAGTTGCTTCCTCTCCACTCTGTTGTCGTGACACTTTTTCAAAGAGGCAAGAACTGGTTTGAAAACAAAGAACAAATGGGAAGGTGCAGCTCTTCGCTCAGGACCTTAAGGATTCTCTCATCAAATGAGCAACAGGCCTACATCTCTTCTGCATTTTAAGATTTAATTTCCGGAGCTATAATGGAATGACTATACTTTTGCTTCTGGCACAAAGACACAAAAGAGGCCCAACCCAATGTGTTCCTCTAACAACAAGTAGCAACAGAAGAGTGGGGGATTTACCTTGTTTAAATACAATTCCACACATGTTCTGACACAGAAAGCATATCAAGTGGAATTGTTAATACAAGTGGATTCTAATTTATATATATATTTTTGGCCCATAGGCTTTATTCAACTGGAGAGACTGGGAAATGACATGCAGCAAACTGTCAAGAGCCACATTTGAACCCACGATGCCGCAGCTGGCCCCACACGGCAGGCACGTGTGCAATCCACTCCAGCGGCATGTGGATTCTAATTACACAGAAAAATCAATCTTCAAGTTTACATACAGCATGCTAAATGTGGGGAACGATCCCCTGAAAACCAGAGGAAGAACATAATTCATCTGTGATCAATTTAAAGGTTCCGTGTAGACAAGCTGTTGTTGTTTATTCTTTAGTTTTTCTAAGTAGAGGATTCCCCACAAGGTTTCCATTGTGCAAGAACAGGCCTCCTTTGTGTGGCTGTTTCCATAGCCTTGTGCTCTCCACCCTCTAAATCATAGAATATTCCTGAATCCCAACGACATGTATGGGATAGTGTTTCCTCTCTCAGACTTTTCTGTCAGAGCGTCTTAAAAGTTTTGTCTTTGTGAGGAAACCTGAGACAGTCCCGAGGCAGCTCAACACAAGGGGCCAAGACAATGGAACATGGTCATTTTGAGGCCTGACGTTGGTCTATTTCGATAGATGGATAGAAATATTGTTAGGAGTGTATTTCGGTTTATAATAACACTGTCTGATTTGTTTTTTGTCAACTTTCCACCTTGTTCAGCAGTGAGTTTTCCATTTCCTCTGCTGGTGTTTTCTCATTGGATGAGGACATGTCTGTGGTTGTATGGGATCCTCCCATGTCAACAGTTATGTTTTACCGCCAGCTCTCTGCCAAAACCCTTCAATTTGTCACTTTCCTGAGTCAGATAGTGTTTTGTGGCTTCCAAGGTACAGGAAAAGGTGCTTGAAGTGCAAACCTCAGGCAAGCGAGGTCAGAGATAGAGCTGATGTGGGTAGTGGTTGGCTCTGTTTCGTAAGTGAGCTGCAAATAAACAGTTATATATTGGCTTAAACGAACCCCATTTATCATGCATTTGTTTACAATTTGGGTTTATTCTGACAGATGTTGATAATAGTGACAAACTGCACAAACCTTCAGGTTGTCAAATTACTCCAAATATGTAAACTGTGTAAGCAGTGGCCACAGGAAGCCTTGCACATCCACAGCCTGGCATCTGCAGGCTGAACCACAAACCCACCATTCATCAGAGCAACATGAGCACGAGAGGCTGGGTCAGGAAAGTCATGCAATTCAGAGACGTTATGTTTTTTGTAAGATCGAGAGATTTATTATGTTCAGACAAAGAAACAAGCACACACACGTCACAAACACTGCCATAGTTTAAGCTCAAATGTTGGGTTCAAAATGCAGAAATGAAGAAGTGCAACGACAACAAGGGCGGCTTGGCTCAGTTTAAGCCTTCTAACACTGAACCTAACAACATTGGAAGTAAAAATACAACCTCTTAATCTTTAAAGATCCCATATTTTTGCTTATTGGCTCTGATTGTTTCATTTTTGAACAGTTTGAGAGGGAAAAAATACCCTAAAATCAATCATTATTCAATCAATCAATAAAAACTTTATTTCAGACACGATGTTTTGTTCTGTTATGGATGCCATTTTGAGGCCTTTTGACCATTGGAAAGATAAAATAATGATGTTTTGAACTGTTTATTGTGAGAAAAGAGCATCCCTGATTTTACATCACTAGAAACCGATACGACTAATTTCACTACCTTTAGTTACTTCGCCCATTTGCTCACTCAACGACTCCTTCTAAAACAGAAAATCTTCTTTGTATTCTCCTGTCCTTCCGCCTACAGAAAACTGAGCACGTCTTTCTCTCGTTCCATAAATCTCCAGGGGTCATGACTCCCGGCTCAAGGTCACGGAGCACCGAAAAAGCCCAAGAATGTCCTAATATGGCGGACAAATGAAGACACAGCTGTGAGAGGGATCCGAGTCTCCAAGGAAGTTATGAGGCTGCTCCACACACGACTCTGTTTGCTTAGTCTCTGACACGGAAAGACAACCAATCCGAGAGAAAGAGTGCAGAGGGGCGCACCACGGAGATAGGTGCATGCTGAAAGAGGGAGATGAAAGGTGCAAGAAGGTGTCTACGAAGAAGGTGCCAGCAGGAGATGGAGGCACACGCTCACCTTTGGCATTCAGTCTTATACGTGATTTTATTCATTTATTTTTAAGGTGGAAAAATAATTTGAGACACAGACCTGCTGGAGGTGTAAACTATAATTCCGAGGTCACTTTCATAGGTGGAATATAGTGGTGAAAAGGGACAAAGTGCAAATGTAAATAGTACTGTTGGTATCTGTACTTTATTGTGGATGCTGTTTACTTCAGGTACTTTACATATTTGAACTGGACTTGCTGGTATTTCTCATGTTTTTTGGGGGGTTTTTGCGCGTTCATGGTGATATTCGGCTGAAAGGATTTGAGCCCCAGCTTCAGGCAAACAAATATATATATATATATATATATCTATAAAATTCACATATATAAGAAATGTATTTTAATTGCTTCTATTGACCAAAGACCAGAACATCATTATCAAAAGCACAACATTTAACGCTTTAACAGTTCTCAAAATGTCTTAACTTTTACTTTTTTACTCTTAGTTTATTTTAAACCAAGTACTTGAAAACTGTTGTACTTTTACTTCAGTATGTTTTGCTTATTTTACTTTATAGGCCATTGAAAAATGTAAACTAACAACAGCATTTCGCTATAAAACTGTTCACATAATCTTGTTTATCCTGTCCAATGTTGTGTTGTAAATCTAATTCCCTTTATATATTCCATTTTTTAATCATCATTATTTTATTTGTTTTGCAGTTCAACCCCGTGCGTCAAGACATTCTAACACACACTAAAATATTGGCTTGTTAATCTTAATTGAATCCAGAGTTTACATTATATTAGTAACACGACAAAGACAGCTCAGGAGACAAGAGGTGATTTGAACACAGCATTTATTCTACTTTATTCTATGGCGCCACATGTTGTGGCGCCTTGAGTGACAGTCGAGCAGAGCCTCAACCAAAAGGTGTCGTTTGTTCGGTGCCGGTGGCCCCGCTCCTGTCCATCTCCTCACACAACACGCGCACGGACTCACGCACATGACGCACAGACAGTTATGACAGCTGGCCAACTAAACTTATGTGAGCGAAAGGCAACAAGTTCATCTGGAGACAGGGGTTCTCTTTGAAGTGCTGTCAGTGCGAGAGGGAGCCAGCGGTGTTTGGAGCTGAGGAAGATTTACGAGCTCTCACCTCTGCCGTGCAGCTGCTCCGCGCACAGCAGCCACGGGCCCCGGAGAGAAGCGCGCCTCACAGCCGGTTATCAGGGCCGCAAATGCACCAAGGAGCGACTGGAGAGAGCCTAACGGGGCCTTTCACTCACTTTGTATCCTCAAATGTTCTACAGCAAATTCTTGTGAGTGGGTTTAATGACGAGCCACTTGTGCTTTTTCTTCGTTTTCAATTTTATTTCCAAAATGTGGATAAAAAACTTTTAAATGTGTGTGTGCTGTTCTATATCGAGCTGACGAAGAGGACGGTGGTCTCGAAAAACATGGATCTGGCGCTCCCTGGTGGCCACTAAGCCACTGTGCCTGTCCACAAAAAAAGTGTATTTGTACAGTACCAAGAGAACAGTTGGTACAGTGCCAAGAGAACAGTTGGTACAGTACCAATAAAACAGTTGGTACAGTACCAATAAAACAGTTGGTACAGTACCAAGAGAACAGTTGGTACAGTACCAATAAAACAGTTGGTACAGTACCAATAAAACAGTTGGTACAGTACCAATAAAACAGTTGGTACAGTACCAAGAGAACAGTTGGTACAGTACCAATAAAACAGTTGGTACAGTACCAAGAGAACAGTTGGTACAGTACCAATAAAACAGTTGGTACAGTACCAATAAAACAGTTGGTACAGTACAAATAAAACAGTTGGTACAGTACAAATAAAACAGTTGGTACAGTACCAAGAGAACAGTTGGTACAGTACAAATAAAACAGTTGGTACAGTACCAAGAGAACAGTTGGTACAGTACCAATAAAACAGTTGGTACAGTACCAAGAGAACAGTTGGTACAGTACCAATAAAACAGTTGGTACAGTGCCAAGAGAACAGTTGGTACAGTACCAATAAAACAGTTGGTACAGTACCAATAAAACAGTTGGTACAGTACAAATAAAACAGTTGGTACAGTACAAATAAAATAAGTCCCTCCAACAAGTCCTTATTTTTCAAGTCATCAAAATAGAGACTCAAGTCTTTCTTGAGTCACAACATCCAAATCCATCATTAAATATTAAATTTTCTTTCTTCCAATTAAGAACTTAAACTTGTTCATAAAACTGTGATGCACAAGCTGCTCAAACACAAGAATGGAAAATAAGATTAAGATTATGTTTACTACCTACAAATTGGAGCTACTGTGTCCAAGTAATTTCCCTCAAGTCTGAGAATGTAAAAACAAATAACAAAGACAGACTTGTGTCACGGAAAGGTTGTAATTTATTTTCTATCCAAACCACTTTGTAATAAAAAAAAATCAAATTAAAAAAACAAGGCAATGCTGGCCTCTCTAAATTGCAGTGTTGTAACCATGAAATTACAAGCTAAGACTGAAGCGTATAAAGCTTTTAAAAACAAAATTATGGACTATGTCATTATGAATAGTGTGGTTTTCAAAAGTGAAAATGCTTTTTGTTCCTTTCTCCATCTTTCATTCACAGACTGTGGGCAGATAAATGTTTTAAAATTATTGGGCTGGGACTCTTTGAGAAAGCGTGCTCTGCAAAAAAGTACAGCCATTAACAAAGGAAGAAAGACAGTCCTGAATCCTGATGGATTTCACAGGCAAACATTGTACTTTTGATAGCCATGTTTAAGTTTGTTCAAATAAAATGATGCTTACATTTTGCAATAACAAGCATTTTATTTATTATTGTCATTTTGTCATCATCTGCACATAATTATGCATCACAGAAAGACCTATTAATGCCTTCAGACAGTAGATTAGGCCCATAGAAATCCTCAAATATTGAACCAAATAATGTCAGTGATGATTACAAAAAAAATCATTATTTAGACTAAGTATGGACATTATTCTAGTGCCCAAATGTGCTGAGAAGGATGATCCCTTTTGGATAAAATGTTGCACTGAGATAGAAAAAAAGCACAATAACTGGAGACAAATTAATCCTAAATCTATTGTAAACACATTTTTACAAAACATAAGGAGTTTTGGTCCGAGTCTGTGCTTAATTATTGATGTCTTTATTTTGCAGAGACAACACAGTCAGACATATAGTCATATTTACAAAGCAAACACAAAGTTCCTAATTCTCCATTCCATTAAAAAAATATTCACCTCTACAAACACATCTGTGCAACATTCAAAACCTGAGTTACGCCCGGAAGAAATGATTCGAAACAACCCACAGCCCCAAGAGAGAAGTTCAATAATGACAATTTGGATGGAAAAAAAAGCTTTAAATACACAGTAACGTATTAATAAACTTAATAAATAATCTATAACAACCAGTGTTAAAAGATTTGGAGATGAAAAAATAAAAAAAAGAATGTTACATATATATCTTTTGTGTAAAACATTACAGCATAATAACACCAATAACAGACACACATTTAATAAAACTTTAGTCCATTTAAGGTTTGATGTATATCATAAGTTCTTATAGCTCTTGATCATCTTCTATAAATTATATTATAAAAATGTTATTCACAAACTAGTGATTGTCTTTAGGTGGAATATTGTGAAATCAGTGTGCAGACTAAAGGGACTATTGTTTTTATGTATCACAATCCTGGTCATAGTCATTTAAATACACATACAGAACAATAAACAATAGGACACATTCAGATGGCCATGAAAAATCTGACACCTTCAAAAATCATATTTGATTTCTCAGATTTCAGGTGTGTTTACATGCAGAACAGAAATCTGATATTCAAACACCTTGGTGATATGTGTCAGCTAATCTACAGTTGTTTATAGTAACTTTTGTACTTAGATGACACAGTACACTATGTTTTCAAAAACTCGTCAATAACATTAGTTTACCCATTATTTGAACATATTTCCTTGAGAAAACATGCACAAACGAAAATAAATCAGATTACTCTCATCAGATGTTTCAATAATCTGATAACTTGGTGTGCATGTAAACATTGCCAGTGTTAAATAATGTGAATAAATGAACATAACATAGAATCATTAGATAATACATTGAACAAGCTGGACCCTTTGCATTCTGCAGTAATAATAACCTGGCTGTAAGAACATAATTCACTGTAAAATCCTACAGTTTCCTTGCTAAAACATGGCTGTCATTCCACCGGGGGCTCAGCAGGCGTGCGCTTGTGTGTTTTCCTGTGCCTGTTATAGTTGGTCCACCAGGAGAACTGCTGCCCACACTGCTCACACTTATAGGGCCGCTCGCCGGTGTGGATCCTGCTGTGCACTTTCAAGTCTGTGTTGGTGACAAAGCATTTGTGGCACGTGCTGCACTCGTAGGGCTTTTCCCCGGTGTGCAGGCTGCTGTGGCGCTTCAGCGTGGTCCTGGTCGCAAACTTTTTCTTACACCTGTGGCACTTGTAGGGCCGCTCTCCCGTGTGCACCCGCTGATGATTCCTGTACGCCGACGAGTCCGCGAACTCCTTCTGACAGCGCTCGCAGGCGTACGGTTTTTCGCCGGTGTGGACTCGCTCGTGCTTCCTCAGATTCACCTGCGTGCTGAATGTTTTGCTGCAGCTGGCGCACTTGTACGGCCGCTCCCCCGTGTGGACCCTCACGTGCAGGGCCATGTTGAAACGCCGGTTGAACATCTTGTCGCAGTACGAGCATTTGAAGGGTTTCTCGCCCGTGTGGATCATCCGATGCTTCTTCAGATCGCCCTTCTCGCGGAACATTTTGTCGCACGTTTCGCATTTGAATTTCTTTTCGGCGGTGTGCGATTTCACGTGGGATTTGTAGTTTTTGAAATTGGTCGACACCTTACCGCACTGGTCGCATTCAAATGGGCTCTTGTGCGATGGTTTGGGGTCCGGCTGTTTTGGCCTTTTCCATTCAAAGCTATACGCTGGATTGGCAC
Source organism: Eucyclogobius newberryi (assembly GCF_026437365.1). Lineage (NCBI taxonomy): Eukaryota > Metazoa > Chordata > Actinopteri > Gobiiformes > Gobiidae > Eucyclogobius > Eucyclogobius newberryi. Next base: position 22,630,784 of record NW_027316278.1, read on the forward strand.
TAGATTTTCCCGTGTTTTCCTCAAGTCTTTTTTCGTTTGATATAATGGATGCTGTGTCAGTTTGTCCCTGGTACGACTCAGAAGTTGAAGAGGAGTAGTCTGCTATATCTTGATAATTTATTGTTGTGATTACATCCAACATCCCATTGTTGTCCATAACACTAACGTTCGCCATACTGCTTGTGTGAGCATCCTTGTGAACCTCTTCTCCTGATTTCTCATCTTTACTTTCCCCCTTTCCATCCGTTTTGTCGCCCGTGGAGTCTTCACAAATAAGCTCCTCATTTTGGTCTGCATCGTGGTGTAAAGTGATGTTTTCTTCATCGTCGACGGGCTCAAAGCAGTGAGTGGAAACATCCAAATTTACAGAAGGCACGTCACTTGATGTCGTTTCATGTTCCATATTGTCTGCTTTGGTTTCACACGTCAGATTTAACGTAAAGTAATCGTGATTGTTGTCAAGTACAGGAGAATGGAGTTGAGGAGGGGAACTCTTTTCACCAGACTCGTGTTTTTTGCTTTCTTCTGACGTTTCATTGTTATTTGTGTTCGTGGTATTCCTTTCTTTTCCATGATCAGATATTTCCCGGATATTCTGACTAGCTGCTGCTGGCTCTTTGTCTTCTTGAATCATTTCTATATCACTGGAAGCTGATGAATCATCCTCTATTTCGATTATTTCCAGTGCTCGGGGTGCCTTATCATTGTCTTTGTTTGTATTATTTTGTTTAGGCGCAAGGGTTTTTGGCAACTTGTATCCATGGCTGCATTTGTTATGTTTAGTTGGGGTTTTTTGGGTGCTACTAGGGTCCTGAGCGAGACTTGGCACTTTGGTTTCGAGATGTGATGCTCTTTCTGGCTTACTCCTGTCTGTGTTCTGAATTTCCTTTGGGTTAGAACTTTGTGACTCACTGTGAACACCGTGCAAACTGGGTGAAGAAATAGTCTGTTGAACGTCAGTGATGCAAATTTCAGGCTCTTCCTCTTTGATAAATGGCCCTGTGGTGTAGATAGAACAAGAGATACAGTTAAGGACGTTGACGTGGTAAATATGCCGAGCAAATACAACGTAATATCACACACAAAAATAGCACGTTACAATATTGGCTAACGCAGTAGTCAATATAGCAAGAAAATACATATATTTTAACAGCACAGGGGCTGATGGAACTTTTTTTTTTAAAGTAAAATAATTTTTGTTTTCATTTTTCTTATTGAGGCTTAATTTAGTCTTGATTTATTCTCTGTAAAGTTTTTTTTTTATTTTAAGCCATATCTGACTAGTAATTTAAGGCAAGCGATTTAGATTTTTGTGCCAAAAATTATATTAAAATATTGCAATAGTACAAAACATAGTAATCCAATATCCCTGGTAAAACGGCTAATATTCAAATCAACAATGAATGTGGAATGAAATCATTTTTGGTGTGAAATATAATGGTTTAATATACAATTAACAATAAAACATAAATAAAAAGTTATTGATGTTAAATAACTAATCATTTTTATCCACAAAGACACAATTATTTTTTCTAAATATACTAAATAACTAACACCACGAGGTCTTATAACAATCAGTGATTATGACACTACTACTACTACTACTACTACTACGAAAAATTAAAAAAAGTACAAATGTAGACAATCGAGCTTTGGGCCTACCTGTGGGTCGAGGAGGGTTGTGCTCAGAGTAGACCCGCTCCAGCAGTCTACGCTGACGGGACAGTTCTAACTCGTATTCTTGAGCTCTCGTTTCAAAGGCTCCCAGTATTTCTTGTGCTGCTTCAGTCAGTCGGTCACAGACAAACTTTCTCATTCCATGGACCGTGAACATTGTTGAATTTGGTTGGTTTTGGGACATCTTCATAAAAATGTTGTTACTTATTACTTCTTCTTTTTTATCCATTCTTCTTCTTCTTCTTTGGTGTTTTATGGCGGTTGGAATCCAAGTCTTACATTAAATCCACCCACTGTGGCATGGATATATTAGTTGCACGTCTTGACTTTAGACTTATTCTTTAGACTTTATTCTTCTAAAGCACGGGAGGTCAATTTCCGCGTTGGAACATTTAAGAGCGGAACTAATGTTTTTCTTCTTGGTTCAGGGGGGACTTATTTGACGGTACTATTTCCTTTGTTGTTGTTAGCATAGCGGGTGTTCAGCTTTTGCGGGGATTTTTGGTGACATTTCTGATGGGGACATTTTATTGCGCAGTTTGTAAGCAAACTACTTTCTCTGGAAAGTCTCACATCTTTGGAAAAAGTCACCAAGGCCGATTAAGAGTTGTTCTTCTCAAATTTCTAGAAAAGGTAAGTCACTGAGATTTCTGCAGAACCCGGGAAATGTGCGCTGCTATGTGTGTTTCTCTGGGGAAACGTAGACCCGTCTGTATATAAAAGCAAAAAAGTATATATAGCTGTTGTATATAGCTGCATAGCAATATGTTGTTCCACACCAAACAACGTATTTACCATTCCTTTATTTGTGTTTTTGATTTTTCTCAGGTTAAAGAGGCACGTCGGATGCTCAAAAAACCTCAAGTGGAGAAGTTTGACTGCACTCAGCACAATCAGAAATTCTGGTGCTATTGCTGTGAACTGGAGGTGGATAGAAACGTTACAGACGGAGACAAGACAGTGCTTTATGCAGGACTAATTGAACATATGGCGACGTAAGTTATGTTTGTTAGTCTGTTTGATCATGAAAAATACTGAACAACGAAAAATAAAACAATTAATGTTACATTATTTATTCTATTATTATATGGTTTGGCTAATGATAATCTCTCTCAAGGCAAGAGCACAGAAAGAGCACCCATAAATTCTGGTGGGAAAACAAAGCAGATCAAAAGCTCAAAGAAAAGGTTTTTTTCTCAAAAGAGGAAATTGACAGGTACTATTTTATACACAATATACTGCATTAAACATTGCATATGTTTTCTCTGATGTTGTGGGGCTTCTTTTTAAAAGGTTTAAGGCGGAGGTGGAAAAGGTGCTTGGGACATTTGTGGAAAAGGAAGATGATTTCATTAAACAGGTATTTTTTTTTAAATAATTTATTCGGCATTATGTGTTGTTGTCTATTTTTAGTGTATTGGTTACTATCACTGCAATTGTATCTTCTTTATTATGACAGGGAGCTGAATTTATCCGTAACCAAGAAAAGCATCGCCAGGAGTTTCTTAAGTCTCTAATAGAGGTTTGTTTGCCACGGATGCGATGGCAGTATCCATCTACACAGATTTACAATTTTACTGTTTAACTTAGTTTCTGTAGTTTTTTACTTTGCTTAATACTGCTACTTTAGGGCTGTGCAATGTTCAAATTTGAATCAAGATCAAGATTCTGTTATTGCTAATAGACCAAGATCAGCTGTGGTCTTTTTAATTGGAGACGTCCACAACCAATTCTCGGTCAGTATAATGTGGTTTGGAGAAGAGCTCAAACTTTAGAGGAATATTTTGCTCATGTTCAGGAAATGAATATTGATAGAAAAGTTAGAAATATTTTTAATCAAATCGTGATCAATCAGCACAAGCAAAAAAATAAATACATTTATTTATTTAACAGCTGAAAATAAACAGAAAGGGAGCAGAATCTGGAATTCTGGGAAGAATTTTAGTTTAATTCCATCAGTGATTCCCACAGATTCCTGGGAGGCTATGCTAGCCCAAATCATTTTAATTTGCCTAACTTAATCTCTCATAGTTTGTAGATTATAAATGTAATTTCTTCCTGAATAATTATTCATTAAACAGCCCAATATTGTCACTTTTAAATGTTTCCAATAATACAATGCCGTTCACCCTGTGTTCACCCTGCGACGAGCTGGCCCCTGTCCAGGGTGAACCCCGCCTAAGGCCCAAAGTCACTGGGACATGCTCCAGTCACCCGCAACCCCTAACGGGAACAAGCGGTAGAAAATTAATGAATGAATAATGCAATGGGCAAGTGTGATGCCAGAGTAAAGTGAATTTTGTTTCTAGACTATGGCGGCCCATCATAGTTTCCTCTATTAATAGGAAAAAGTGAATTGTTAGTTGTCTCTGTGAATAAGTGTCCCTCTATGAAATACTTGACTATTCCTGAATCAACAATAGCAAAATGCAGAGCTGGAGTCCTCCATAGAACACAAGGAAATAACAAGACATAATTCTACACAACATATCGCCAGGTAATACATGTTAATTAAACATTTTTCACTGTAACAAGTACAAAATTAACAATGTATTTTTTTTTTTTTTTTTTTTTTTTATATAAATGTTTCTTGTAAGTGGCTGGGTGCCTGAGGGTTCTACGCAACAGACAGGAAGCAATACTGATAACGAAGTACCGTACGCTACAGCAGGATTGACTTTCATTGGATATCAGGTAAGTGATCCAAGTGATCATGCATACGGACAACATGATTTATTTTGTGATTTAATCCTGACGTGAATATTAATCTTCCATTTGTTAACAGGGCTCTTCAACCCGTGGAAATGTTCACACAGGTATAAGTCACGTATAACATACTGTTTATTGTCTTTCAGTTACGTATTCAGGTGAACAAAAATTACATTTCACTGTAGGGATCTTTTACGGTATGCCATCTTATCTATTGCTCACTCACAAGTTTGGACACATCTGGTTTAAACATTAAAAGCTGGGATATCTGGTTTTCACACTGTGAAAGGATAAAGTAGGTTTTTAAATCTGTCAAACTAGTTCCTACCTCTCACAAACCATTTGGCACATCATTAATGTTCACATGCTTTAATTTTAGGCAGCTTTTTTCAAACGGTGAAATGAAACTGACTGGGACTACAAAAGCGCAGCCGATCACCACTGATTTTGGCTCATACTTTTGGCTTGATGAGAAATTAAATGCTTGTTTTTAAATGCAGGCAGCATGTAGCATATTCGATTTGTCACAACGTCCTGCTTGTACATATATATATATATATATATATATATATATATATATATATATATATATATATATATATATATATATATATATATATATATATATATATATATATATATATATATATATATATATATATATATATATATATATATATATATATATATATATATATATATATATATATATATATATATATATATATATATATATATATATATATATCTCTCTTTCTTTCTTTCTTTCGGGAGAAACACATACTTTTTAATTTACAAGCTTTAGCCTTGCCAACCAGCAGTAATTGGTAAATGTCTGTTCATTTTATTAGGAGCCCTTCCTCCCTGGCTACAAGATGTTGAGGATGATCCTTTGGAAGGAAGTTCAGCCACACAACCTGAGATGGGACCGTCACTCCAGGGGTTTCTGAAACACAGTATGAATTATATTATTATTACCGTACTATTTATTGTCCAAAACTTGAGATAATAATAAACACTGGTTAGTAATTACAAATGTTTACTTTACTTTAAATTGTTCTATTTTTTGCTACAGAGGAACAGGAGAAACTGAAGAAGCTTCCACCAAACAGAGTAGGAGCTAACTTTGACCACAGCTCTCACACAGACGATAACTGGCTTCCTTCATTTGGTCGGGTATGGAACAGTGGCCGACGCTGGCAGTCTAGGTGGGAAAATATAGCTCTTCTTTACTTGAATATGATTATTTATACAGGATATGCAACCGATATATATTTTTTTTTTTAACAGACACCAATTTCGAGATGAAGAGGGCCAAAAGAAGAGGAGACAGAAGAGGAAGAGAGACCAGAGCTCTGATGATTAAACTAATACAATTAGTACAAATCAACTGGGCTCACTTTCCACAAAACAACTTGCACCTTAGGATTTATGTTTGTTATGTTGTGTATATTAAAGTTGTTACATTACAATCAAGCTTAGAACGGATGTAATGCAGTACATGCAAGCAGTGTGTAATATTGCTTATTTGATTATATTGTTTTGTATTGTAGTGTGAGTCTTCATGTTTTCACTCTCATGTTGTAGGTAAAGGTGAAATAGCCAGGCTAAAACAAAAAGCAACCCGCTAATTCACTTTCTTACATTGGTTTGAACACTTACCATCACATGTAGCTTCACCTTCACTCACAACCACAATTCATTAACAGTTTATTGACTTTTATAGGATTTTAATTTTAAAAAAACTTTGACGGAATATTTACGAACATAACATTGCTTCATCTGTTCTGATTGGCCAAAGTTCAGAGAATATGCGAATTACTTAATTCAGTTTGGAACAGTATAAAATACAATCAGAGTCAGAAGAACGGGACAAATTGGGAATGTCAGGCTTTATTTCTGCAACTGTTGGCAACAGTGGAATGTCACCTATATGTACTATGGTTACATTTATTTAATTTTAAAGCAAACGAGTCTGTGAATGTGTAGGATTAGCTGTATAAACTTTAACATTACATATGTAGGGGCAATAACGATTTAAATATTTCATAAAATGTTCCCATGAGAAATAAACATTCATAGGTTGATATACAAACACAACTTAGTGTGGCACATTTAACTTAATTAATACTATTCAGTTGGTCTAAATAATGTGATACAATTTGATAGAAGGGCTCCAATATCTTTAGAACCAGAAAAGGTTTGTTGCCATTGGCAATGAACAGAAACAGGAACTTGCTTCGGTGATTCGGTTCAACATAAAAAAAAAACAAAAAAATGATACCTATATAAAATCATAAAGAAAACTATTCTAATCTGCTATGAGATCAAAATAAAGTAAACATTTAGTATTTGTACAATGCCGTTTTAAATGCTCATGTAAATACTGTTCCCTTCACGCATACTTTAGGCTGTGGATGCTGCACATATACAGTATGTACGCGTCATGGCCTAATGAATTATTGTGTGACGTGTTACAGCAGAAACTGACAGGATATTTTAGTATTTACTGGTTTTTCAGGTGAAACGTTTGCAACAGCTGACAGTCTGCAGTTTCAACAGCAGATGGTGCTAGACACTAAGCCACAGCGAGGAGCACTTATGAGATCACTTGTGCTTATGAATAGAAAGAGAAACATACTAGTTTGAGTCGGTTTATTTCAAAGGTTCATGTCAGTTTTAGACCTGATAACTTAAAGGCTGTTTTAATTAGGACCCGTGGATCTTTTCCAGCATACTAACACCAACTCTGACTGCAGCTCCCCCATATCTGATGGGCCATTGGGGTCTTCAAACAGGCCATCTAAGAAAGCACGGCTTCGAGTTATGATTGGTTAAAACACATTTTACTCGTTCATTATGGTAAGGGTTGAGTTGAGCGCGGAGATGTCTATTCTTGACTCAGTGACAACATGGCCCAGTCTTATGTGTAAATGGAATAAGCCCACGTGGTTCATTGTTTGAATGTTGTCATTCACCTGTATTGCCACTGAATTGCTTCTTTCACTTTTTACATATATGTCAAGCCACCATTGTTGTAAATATAATATTTGTGACACATGTGTCGACTGGAGTAGAACAGCCCTTTGCTCTTAAGAATGGGAGGAGTAGAAAAAGCACGTGGACTGGGCGTTCCTGGAGTTAACCCACAGTCCAACCACGAACAAGCATTTATGAATAAATCTACATAATTTTGAATGGGCGTCTAGGCTGGCGACTGATTGGCTACGAGGAAAGAAAGTGACCAATCGCTTAAATGACAGGGGCTCAGCTGGTAGGGAAGTCCCGCCTACTATATAAACGTCAGAAACCCCGGAAACGTCGAGGCTTAAAGAGACAGAAGGAATTTAAGCGAAGGTTGGAACAACGAAAACAGCTGCGAGTTCAAAAAAAATACTGGCACTGACGAAGAGACGTGGACAGTCCACAGCCTTAAGTCATCTACATCTGAAGATTTTGTGTGTGACTCATATTGTCTTTTGAGATTTCACGTCAATCTGTATCCAGCTGCTAAACCCATTTAGCAGTGTCGCCACAGCGCTACCTGACTCGCCAACGCAACATCAGCCAACGCGACAGAACAGGAAGGCCAAACTCCTCAAGACACAGAGGAGACTTCACATCTGAGTATCCGCCACTTCACTGTCAGGTGAGAATACATCAGTCTTTGTTGCAAACAATCTTTAGGCTATTTTATTATACATACAAATGCAAATGTCGCATCCTTGAGCCTGCCACACATAGCACCTGTCATTGCAGGTGCTTTAAGGTTCATATTTTGTATATAGTTGAATTCCCTATGCCTATGTTGTAGTGGTTTACATTTGAATGTGAGGAGAAGGTTGTATATGATTCAGCTGATGACCTGACAGTAGCTTGCAGGGTGTAGGGGGCTATGGTAGGGGGCGTTCCCTGCTTTGTCTGCCAGACACACACTCCTATGTCTTCCTTGTGCAGTTATGTGTGTGTAGGCTGTCTGCTGTGATCAGGGACAAACATGGTAATGTGTTCACCACCGTAGTGGTGGTGGTAGGTGCCTTTGCTTTGGACATTTGAGCCACACAGCCCTGGCCTCCTGGGACTGTGCATCTGCGCTTTGCAGAAAAGAGGGATCAAGCAGCAGTGGCACATATATGAGATTATGGCTGTAGCTCAGCGGGTGTGGAGATGATCATCATGTAGGGCTTACAGCAGAGAGGATAAATATGGACAGTGGACTGTGGTGGATGTATTGTTCCCTCACACAACACATGGGAATTTCATTGCATCATTCAGAAGTCAACCAAGAGAAGACTGCTGGCCTGTTACTAAACAATGGCCATATTTGGATAAAGTCTATACATTGAATTTTTGAGTAGTATAGCCTGTAGCACAAGCTCACATCCCATTGTCCTGACAAGTGGGGCATGATGGCAGTGACCTGTGCATTAAGCACGTGCAGCAGCCAGCTCACTCTGCATCACACACCACACGTGCATTAATGGAACACACACACACACACACACACACACACACACACACATAGGCAGAGTCTACTGCTGCAGCAAATCTATATGCTGCTGTACCTTTTCCCATTTCTCTCTTGTCCTTGTGATGCTCTGACGGCCCCCTCCTTCCTCCTCTGTCTGGGAGAAAGCAGTGGGCTTTGTCCTCAGCTGAGTGTGACGTCACGTACATCTCTGCTATAATGGCCCTGTAGGCGAGGTACATGAGGTTGAGCTTGGCTCTTGGTCCTGGGCATGTGCTTTGATGGGCAAAAGCGTGTGCTTGAACTGGCATTTAGTCTTACTGCTAATACTAAAACATCAGTATACATCAGCATGTATATTGCTTTATTTACTTAAATGTAATTATCAATATTACTAGTAAGTAGGCTATTTGGGCTCATGGTGCTGTAAGTAAGACTATATGTGGTCAACAATGTTTGACATGTTTTCCGTGTTCTAGCTCATATACAACATTGCTGTTGGTCTTCAGCACATCAGGACAGGATTTGATGTGAGATTATGACTATCCCTGTTAATCTAGTACTCTACACTCCTGGGCCTGTATTAGGTGTTTTCACACATAACGGTACCAAGAACTATAATCTCCCAGTCCCCATTTATTCAGCGAAACCACCATTTCCCTCCTTAACTCGCGTTCACACTGTAGCAGAGGCCTAAAGTCCACTAGTTCCTACTCTGTTTGAACATACAGGAAATGGAAAGTAACAGAAATTGTAAAGGGTTCCATACAGTGCCAAAACCCATCTCTATTGTGTACTTTTTAAGTGTAATAATGTACACCTTGGTGTTAAACATAAAAAAACATATCTGAATAATAATAAAAATGTATAACTTACTTAGTGTCATTAACCCCGGCAGCCTCAGGAGAGGGACAGTGCAAAGCAGTTAGCACGGATACAATTAACAAGGGGACAGATCACAGAGCACGTTACTCCAGTTGTTAGGCATGTTTTGGTTGTATTTGGTTTTGTTATTGATGCCAACATCAACTCTTACATTTACTACAGACTTACAGGTAAGGATCAGTTAGTCCACTAAAGACAGCTTCAAAAGAGGCTTTTCTGTTTTTGTCTTGTGGTTTAACAAACAGAACACTATAGGAGGAGTAGAAAAGGGGAATGTTACAAGAACCATATCTTTTATAGCACAGCCTCCAGCTTGACATCCATCTTTGTTTGGAGGGTTTTGAGACTCCACTGCAGCAGATTCACTTTGAACTGGGTTGATTGCAGAAATAGAGGAGAATAACAAGGTGACAGAGACTACTGCAGAATTAATGAATGTGGTTTGACATTACACTAAAGAAATTCTGTGACACAGCATGTCCCTTCTTTTAATTTAATAGAAAGAATTATCAAAATCAACAGACTATCATTTTTTGTTGTGTCAAATGTATTCAAATTTGATAAGGTTTCTTGTTGTACCCAACCACAGTAAGATTTCTGAATGTAAGCTTTGTTACCTTATGGGTGGCAGTTACCTGGGGACTACTTGGTTGTATGGTTGTGACCGAGAGGATAGAAATTACATCCAATTTGATCCTCTAAGCTTTATGTAGGCCAGCACAAAGCTTGTGTAATCAAGGGTTGTGTGCAAATGATAAAATAAAATAAAAATGGACTTTGGACATCGGCATCGGTTGCACGTTGACGTTTTTGTTCTGTCCCTATCAAATGAACATAGGCATGAAGATATCTATTTATTCTATTTATGTCTGTTTGTTTGGTTAAGGAATTGGGCCTTGTGAGTTTTGTTTGGGTGGTATTTTGCTCTTGTAGCTAGGCTGAAGGAGGAGCAGCTGATTCTGAGCAGGTTTGTCCTGTAATGCATTTTTTCAGGCTGAAAGAATGACTTTGGAGTAGAGGGAAATGTATCATTACAGTTAATCACATTTGACACAACAAATTCTCTGATGCATCCCTTCTTCTTGTGTCAAACGGCTCATTTCCATTTATGAGTTTTTAAAAGAATCACAAGTACAGAGCAGAGGATGGGGTTAGGTGTAGGTATAAACGTAACATTTCTCAGCACTGACGTCTCGTATGTAGGATTACTCATGAATCAATCAAAAAGCAGACATAAGCTCATAAATGTCTCTTCTTGACAACGCCAACAAAGTCATTGTTTGTGCTCATAAACTTCTGGTCGGTCAATGACGTGAGGCAGACTTGAAAAAGACATGGCTGTCATTCTAGGCCAATGATACAGTACAAAAATGTAAAGTAGATTTTGTCAGTGTAAGATTTATTTATGGTCTGTAATGCAGAATTTTAAAACAGTATGTTGAAGGGCATATGACAGGCTAAATTAAATATTAATATATTTAAGATTTGACACAAAAAACACATACTTTTCCGCAGTTCGAGTTTATATTTGTAGTTCTAGTTTGACATGAGCGGCAGATGTGACATTGGCAGCGGTAATTCCTCAACTGTTACCTAGTAACCATAGTGTAAACAACAAACAAACATATAAACATATACATTATACAATAGTAATGATTGGACATATAATACCTGATTCCATATTTATTTATATGTCCCACCAAACTAAGTCATATTTAGAAAGTCATAGTTATATGCCATTATAAATAACTAATGTCCATTTTAGTTTATCAGTGCAAAAAAATCTGCAAACTGTGGTGGCCCTAGTGGTTATAAGCTCGACATTAAAGCTAGCTTAACTGGTGTGTCTGTGTGGGCTTGTGGACTCATCTCAGAATTAACCCTGGCAAGACCTCTGTTCCCTTCAACCCAAAGCAGCACATGGCAAAATGGATGACCTCCTTTGTGTCCCTCAGTACACTGTGTGAAGGCAAGCTTGTGTGACCTGGGTGGCTCCAAGTTGTGTTATTGATTCATGTATTGTTCTTAAATCCAACCTAACGCTCTGCGGAGGTGGGCAATACAAGATGTGTTGAAGCCAATTTATTGGTAAGAAAACTACAAGCTTTAAATGTGATATTCTGCATTCAGATATTTATTGGCACGTTTATTAGTTACTGTAAAACGTGTGTCTGATCTTTTTTAAAGAATCATCAAAAAGAATATCGAGACCTTGTTGTCAATATTAGGTCAATCAATACTGAGATGATTATTCAGGTCACAATATAATTGTAAGAACAGAATAAGTAATAGTAATTATTAAGTCTTTGTAATTCAATCTACGTATATAGTGAAAAGATGTAAATCAAAATGTAAAATAATTTTATTTGTCTGTTTGTAGCATTTTATTTTGTCTTTCAGAAAGCTCAATTTTATAAAGCTGGGCACAATCTTGAGGAATAGTTACTGTATACAAAACATTTAACTAAATTTCACTGTTGTTTGGTCACGTTCTCAGAATTGTGATTTATTTTCGATGTACCCTCACAACAATAAGCAACACAAATGTCTATATCGTGACATCCTTATAACTGGCAACATGAAAAGTCTAATATTTAGCTATCATGAATAATTGTGGTAACATATTTAGTTGGATATTATCAGACACAAAGAGCTATTTATTGCATTGGCTCCAGATGGCAGAGTCCTCTATTCAGCTGCTACCAGTCTGAGCGGTGCCACACAAGCCTGCTGTGCGAGTTCCCCCAAAAGAGTGAAAAAAAGGATTGATTTTTAGCACAAGAGAAGCTCCCAAAATGCCCTTAAAGACCACTCCAAAGGAATGGGGAGAAGGGCTGGGGGGGCACACGGACCGGATTCAAAACGGGCCAAAAACATGAAAAGAAAAGGCCAAAATTGGACATTGAAAAGGTGGGGGTTTGAGCCAGAAGGAATCGGAACGTGAGGGAGGAAGGCTGGGTGTAATAGAGCTTTATTTCCTGTCCTCCGTGAATAGGCAGCAGCATATTTGTGTGGAACATTCCATCCTTTGAGCTCACCCGGCCTGTCACCAAGACTCGGGGCGCTCACCCCCTCCGCACTTCACATACATGTCCAGTCGCATACAAATCGGCTTTAAATGGGAGGATTCAACAAGGCTGCAATATCTGACCAGGGTTTGAATATTTCAATGTTTTCTAAATTAAAGCACCACAGCTTTGCTTAATAGTAATATTAGTTACTGGAGCACTTGTGGACTGGTATTATTTACTGGGGATGCAGTTTCCGAAAAACTCTCTAGATTATTATCAGGGCTGTGACCTCATCGCACGGCCTGTTTTGACCAAAGACGCTCTTTTAGATTCGCAGCAAAGTTTTACCAGAGTGAAGGAGGAAGCATCGCTAATAGAATGTGGTTAAATGTGCTCAAACTACAACAGAACACTTGTTGATGCCCAACCCGAGCAAGTGCATCTGTCATCAAGAGTCAGTTACACCCGCAAGCAGCAATGAAGGGCCTTGAACCCCTCCAACCCTGTTGTTTGGTGATGTGACCAGACAGATTTCTCTTGAAAAAGGCTTTTAGCCGAAGAGGGGTTTTGAATACACAAATGTATAAAGATTTGTGAGTTATTAATACATTAATAAAAATATAATAAATAATTTTGCATTAACAAATTGTTATATTACGTGTAAAAGGTGATACTACATAGGCGCAATATAAAAATATTAAACGTTGCACAGTGTAATATGCATGTTGTGTCCATTTTCAATAAACCATGTCTCACTTGTCTCCATTTCCAGCTACATGAATGTTTTATCACATTTTTCTTTCTTTGTTTCAATGATAAAATTGCCTTCGAGACAAATTATTCATTAGTATTTTGTGAACAAAGGCATAAACTTAGCGTCAGTATAAAAACAAACATACACACTATTAATAGTTGGTTTAGGAGTAAAAGTTTAAACCAACCTCAATCTTAATAAAAAAAATTCAGCACCATAAGTAGACATTGAAATATTTTAAAACCTACCACAAACAACTCTTAGTCACTTTGTGGTAGCGTAAACAAGTCAGTGTTTCATTAGCGTAACTAGCTCAAAGCAGCGTGGAATGTTGAAGCTGAAATTGCCGTATCTGTTTAAGGTATGTGAGGTTTTTAATACAAATACTTGTCTAAGGAGAGAACATTTGATAGTGATGTTGTTTCCTGAACACGAGTGCATGTGGGTCTGGTAATTGGCCTCGTCTGACTTCTCCGAGGGAATATAGAATAACACATATACACTAGATTGGATATCCTAACTTTTAAATAGGCCTAATTTGCATGTTGGGCACCGCTCCAAGAATGTGTTTGCACAGGGCAGTTTTAACAATTAGTCGATGGTCTGATTGTCTTACTTACATTTAAAAGCTTACCTATCAATGGATCATTGGATTTATATTGCACCTTTTATGAAACCCAAAGTGCGCTTATGGCCCCTGCGGCCACCACCAGATTCATACTAGTCAAAGTAGATGAAGTGTCTTGCCTAAGAACACAACAGCAGTTTGCACCCGCGTCTTCCATCCAAGTACTAACCAGGCCCCGACTTGCTTAGCTACAAGATTTGACGAGATCGGCATTGACAAGCAGGAATGGCCAGAATCAGGCTCAGAACACAGCTGTAACGAGCCTGCTGTATGCCACAATAAAACAATAGTGTTGCCTACATCCACAGATTGTCATTATGTACCTTTTAGTTACAGAATACTGTCAAGCTTTTAAAAGAGACAAATTATCAGTTATCAGGAGTGCTCATAACTGTTTACTATGAAGAGGCTTCTCAATTCTAACTTTTCAAAACAGGAAGTCAATAGTCGACAAGTCCTCGAAATCAGAGTAACATATTTGGCTGTTTTGTTAGACGCCAAACAGTGTCGTATCTCTGCGCCCCCGCACTCAAGTAACATGCATTTGTCTCCTTTAAATCAAATAATGTTTTAATGTTGTCATGTTTTTTCCTCTGCATACCAGTAGTTGTGGTTCTTGAGTTGTGGGTGTGTCTTCAAAGAGGGCTTCATATGATCCAAACATTTATACTCACACTTTCTTCTGTCTCTTTATTATATTTGTATGTCAAATAAACAGCACAGTTTTTACACCAGTTGATCAATGTCATACCAGCCATAACTAATTATGCAGTCCAATGCGAAGCTATCAGTTGTCATATGGACACCAAACAAACATTACATCAGTGCTTATGTGTCAGAGGAATGTAGAGTGTTTTCACTGTGTCTTTATCCTCTGCTGCTTTCAGCCTGCCCTTCAGTGGAGGAGGATCTTTCATGTCAGGACAACCCATTAATCCAAATATGGACAGATTGTTGGCAGGTATAAGAACTGTTGTGGACGGATAAACATCAACAGAACAGGGACATGTTGCATCCTTTTATGATAAAGTGGACTGAGAGCTGAACTCTGTTTGAATGTTCCCCTTGCTGTAACTTATTAGATCACAGATGGTAAAGTGCACAGACACAGTCAGCTGTGTGCTGCTGCTCCACTGATAAACTTTTTCACATGCACTTCATGTACTATCATGCTCCAACCCCTGATAAGCCCTGTAGCGCTATAGTGTACAACACATTTTGTTTTACAGAGAGTGGTACACGTTTGGTTCACTGTGCAGGGAAAGAAAACTTAATCCATTGACCTAATTATGGTTTAGCTTATCGTGACTTGTCAAATCACATTTGACTTTCTCCACAAGGTTATATTAAGGTCTCATTACTTCATGTAAATCATGTTTTCTGAATGGCAGGTTAAGTTAGCTGTTGTTTAGATAAATACATGTAATCGATATCCCTTTTTATAATGGAAAAAAATTGGGCTGTTTAATGTAGAAGTCACTAAATATGAAATGAATAGTTTGTGTTGCTGTAACATTGACTACAATATGTTTTTGGCCTTACAGGTTAATTTGATTTAAAGTGTAATCAATGGTCATTAAATTAATTGAATTCATTTTGCCATTTAGAAAATAAGATAAGATAAGATAATCCTTTAGAAATATGATTTAAGATAAGATAAGATAAGATATTCCTTGATTGTCCCACATGGGGAAATTTCATTGGTGCAACGCAGGTAGATACAGAGGTCTGAAAAACACTTTCAGTAGAAGATCTCCTATAAATAAATAAAAACTCCCATAGACAAATAAATAAATAAATTTGCAGTTATAGATGGTGTCACATTCTAGTTATAGATGTCACATTGCAGTCATAGATGGTGTCACATTCTAGAACCTTTAGTGGTTCGTGTTTTCAAGCATAAAGGATTCAGAGTGAAAGTCTTGGCTTTTAGTGCATCTAGGTTTATTTATAGATCCTTCTTTTGTGCCAGGCTACACGTGTATACATAACATGTATTCGGATTGCCTTAAATCTATTGCATAATTTCATCCCTTCAAACAAAACGAGGCTGAAGCCGTCAAAACCACACGTTTAACTCAAACGCTTTAACGTCACTGTGTTGGAAAAGTGCTCTTTACACGTCTCTCCTCTGTAGGACGGGATAAGCAGGTGGGCGGGACTAATGGACCCACATGCTGCCCCTGTCAGCCAATCACCATCACGGTCTCCGCTGCTGGCCCCCCTTCCCGCTGGCCAATCAGCGGCCGGCCTCACACCTCCCCCGTCCCCCTCGCCTTGTATGCCTTCAGTGCGCGGCTCTGCTGAGTGAGCAAAGCGCGCCCGGCTCTATCAGCTGAGAGGAAACGACAGAAAGAAAACATACACGGGCCCAAAGAAGAGCGAGGGCCAGAGAGGAGGGGCCTGCTGGTCGGACAGAGCGAAATGGGAGGAGAGGAAAGGGGGGAATGCTAACACATGAAGTGGCTTTTGTGTCCAAGATATTTTGGAGGGGCGCGAATGAGAGAAAGGAAGAAAACAGGGAGCGCAAAGGAAGGGGGGTGGCTCCAGCCCAGAGAAAAGGAGATGAGAAGGGGGGAGTCCTGATGGGTTTTCTGATTAGTGAACGTGTGAGAGACGAAGGGAGGAGAAGCAGCAGCAGCAGCAGCAGCAGCAGCAGCAGCACGAAAACAACACACAGAAGAGACACGGAGCCTGAGCAAAGCAGCTGCAGAGGAGGACTAACTTTAAGAAGAGCCGCGCTCACAAAGTGTCTTTCTCAACGCTGTTTGTGCAGGAGGAAGAGTCACACTGCGACCTGAGCACAGCCCGATCCACCAAAGAAGAAGAAGAAGAAGACACTGAAGAAGTAAGACACTCAACGAGGGACATCCACCTCTCTCGAAAAAGGTCGGTGTCAAACAAACAAAACAAAGTTTGGTCACGTCAGTGCCTTCTCTTGTCATATTTGTCAGCTGAGCAGGGGTGACTCAACTTCTCCTAAAATGGCCACATGAAAGCAGGCAGACACAGATAGTGAGAGACAGAGAGGACAGACAGAGACACAGGGTTAAACAGCTTTCTCAGCAACTTTACCACCGGGTCAGATTAGACAGCTAAACACAGCTTTAGTGCACAAGGGGGTTTATCAGTTTCAGTCAATGCAACCTGACTTCTTTTATTACATCCTGTCTTTCTATGGTGTTCATCTCTCTCTCTCTCTCTCTCTCTCTCTCTCACTCTCACTCTCACTCTCACTCTCACTCTCACTCTCACTCTCACTCTCACTCTCACTCTCACTCACACTCACACTCACACTCACACTCACACTCACACTCACACTCACACTCACACTCACACTCACACTCACACTCACACTCACACTCACACTCACACTCACACACCTGTCATTCCACCCTCCCCTGATATTAAATTCCTTAACTGATGGGAGCTTGTAATCTAATCAACAGGTGATTGTTTAGTGAGCTCTTAGTGTTTTGGAAGGCGAATGTTGTAGGCAACAGGGGAGTCGTGGGTGTGGTTTGTTCAGGGGAATAAAGTAAAAGTTGACAATAGGGGTGTTTTAAAAAGGCCTGCTGGATCTGTCACACCTCTGTTACATGCGTGAGATGTCGTCCGAGGACATGCTGCAGCTGGCCACATGCAGATATTATATTAGCTGGGTGGATCTGGAGATAAACAGCAGGAGCAGTGAAATGGGAGGAATGTAAATGTATGATTTTAGTTGATTAGAATGTGTGTGTGCTACCGTCGCATCTCAATATAGAAAATGGTAGGTTGAGGTTCTATATTTAGGATGTATAATGCAGTGTTTGCAACTTGAACGTCTGAGGGCAATCCTTCTTTGCTCCTTTACAGCTGGAGCTGTTAATATCTTCCCCTTCTTAAAACTTGACAGCAATACATGGATAGAACATTAAAAAGCATACTGTGCATTGATTGTTTAAAAAGTGTTTGAAAATGGTTGTATTACAAAATGTACTGGCAATTTAAAATAAGTTAAGAGAACCTTTTGATTTGTCCCACAATGGGGAAGTTTCAGTGTTGCACCACAAAGTACAAGAAAAAGAGAACACAATAGTCTTTTTTTAGATGCAGTCAGAACTAAAGATACATATTTAAAAATAACTTAAATCTAAATGTTTAACATTTTAAATATAATTAGAAATTTCTAAATTGGATGATATTCATAGTAACTACAATTATTCCTGCCTTTATACTTTAATAATCTATGTAAATAATACTTTACCTATACCTACTATTCCACTGTTTGCACTATCGTTCTGATCTTGTTGTATATATATTGTATTGAAATTACTTTTATTATTTCATTTTGCCCTTGCACAGTCTATACTTTAACTTCTACATGTTTTATGTGTCACCTTAACGCAGAAGCCAGTTCCTAGTTTGTGAATTGTTCTCTGACAATCGCGATAAAACGGATTCTGAATGAACAAGAACAAAGACTTGATTCATAATGAATATATGGCTTACCAAGAATGATTCAGAGTAAACTTAACTAACACTTCAACCCTAACCTTGGTTAAGTGGGTACTAATCCTGAATCATGTTAAATAAACGATTTGTACATTATGAATAAAGTCTTTGTTCATGCTTTGTTAAGGCAAATTAAGGTGTAGTTATGATAAAGTGTCAACAATCATTTTAAAAAGATTTTGACCGTAGGCATTACTAGACCGAACAGTGCAGGGCGAAATGAGGATGAGAGAGGAAAGGATGTATAGTTTGTTATGAAATCTCAGGAATGTTGTTGTATTGCTGGCACTTTAAGGTTTGGATCCAGCACAGACCTCCTCTGTTCTGTTAGAACATTTCTGAGGAGCCTTTTTCTCAAAGTCAAGCCATCAGCCTGCCACCTAATGACAAGTTTGGTGTACTCTTTTAAAGTGTGGCAGTTTTGCGTGTGCGTATAAATCCACACATGTTCAGCATTTACAGGGAGAGTGCACACATGTTTCCGTTTAGCACGCCGTTGCCACAAGAGCTCCTAAACCCATATTTGTCTCAGTCAGTTTTTAATGTGATGTTAAGCGTTTGATACGTTTACATTTTAATTTGCTCCGTACATCTTTCCTAATGGTACATAATTTAGCCTGTAAGGCCATGTGACCCTCAGAGCTCTTTGGGTTGACCTTATCACCACAGTTACCCCAGTTACATGTAGGAGCTCCACCAACATACTTTAAAACAGTGTTTTTTATTTGTCATTCCACATGGTTGTTTCAAAAATGAGAAGCCTCTGCATCAGTTTGGTTTAAATACCGTGATGCAGCTGAATCCTCCCATGCAGCAGTTATCCAGCAGGAGGTTCGGCCCTACTGTATTTGCTTAGTCGAATCCAAGTGGCGACTTTTTTGGACAGGCAGTATATGTTTCCATGGAGACAAGCAGAGATTCAGATCTCTGTAAGATTGCATGTTTTAAAAAATGTATAATTTAAAATATGGAAATGATGTATACCATTTTTGAATTCACTTAAACACACATTTAGGCGTTAAACCTATTCAAAGTGAAACCTTTCCTCTTCTCAGCCACCACCACATCCACATTCACTCTTCAGATTGCATGTTTTTCAAGGTTTTTCATTGCAATAAAAACACATGCAATTTAACAAGTGCACGATACATCAGAATAATTCCATACTAGGAAAAACTCCAGCAAAGAAAACTGTCGACCATTGACTGTCCTTTTGGATTAGAGTGTAATTTTGCCGGTTTAGGCAGGTTTTAGACATGCACTGTGAAGCCCTTTGTTTGATCACAGGAAGTGCTGCATTACTATTTACACTTGCAGTTACAAGATTCAGACAAACACGGACATTAAATCAGCAAAATTATTTGAAAATATATTAATTGAGAGCATATAATAATCTAAATGACTGTTTCCCTACTCTTTGTCTCTTGTAGCCCCTAAGCTCCCGTTAGGGGTCGTGGGTGACTGAAGCCTGGAGAATAGAGAGGTTGAATTGAAGAGAATAAGTGACTGAATGCACTCTTTGCTAACAGGCTTCACATTTTGGTTCATGAACACACTATTGTCTCTCCCATTATTCTTCTGTAGGTGCTTTATTTAGCCCCGCCCCTCTGGAGCTCCCAGTTTCATCATGCTTTGTCTCATTTATTTACCTGTCATCTTCTTGTGTCTGAAATTGCTTTTCTTTATCTGAGACGTACAAGATGGAGTGTACTTGGCTTAGATGTGCCACTCAAATCAATTTTTATAATAAATTCTATATTTTGGTAACTGATTTTTGTAAATTATTTTCCCCTTTCCCGTGTTAAAAGTGTTTCAAATTAAAGTAGGGAATAATGGAGGGCTGTGTCATGGTGTATCATGCAGTTTTGCAGGATAAACTACACTCATTATCCCTAATGGGATCATACATAGCGGAACTGATTACTTTTATCATTAATTTATATTTCTCTGTGTTGTGTAAAATAATTGTTTTTGAAGTGTCCTTTATCTCCCCTTACTGTTAGCAAACAAGCTAGCCACGCTCTGCACAGTAGGAGCAACAATGGAGAAACTGCTTTAATTTCCATTTAGTTTCCATCTTAATTTAAAGTAGAGTGTAAAGTTAATCTGAGTAAAACAAAAGCTCCACGGACAGAAATGAGGCAAAAAAAAATGTTGAGGGGCATTTTATGAATAAAAGAATGTCGTTGCATAAAAGGATCAAATAAAAAAAACGTGACTTTAAATTAATGACCCACGATTCTTTTTGCTTTTTCAAATTGGTCTTTCATTGGCGGGGTTGGGAAATAATCCACCTATGCTATTCTGTTGCACTTTTTCTCCCATATGTTATGATTAAACCTAAACTAGCCTAAATTCTTGCAGGTTCAAAATACTATCTGGTGACAGTAGCGGCCCTATTATCACTGCACTTTTACCCCACCCCATCCTGCACCGCCAGGACAAGAGACACCGACCGGTTTTCAGGGTTTCCAGCACTGTTTAAACCTGCCATTGAACAACAAGACTTTATTGACACCATCATACCGTAATGTAATGTTCTTGAGCTATATTCACTTCACAGCCCTCAATTACTCTGTGCTGTCGTCTATTCCAAACATTCCTGAATTGTATATATAAATACTGGGTGTCAAATGTTAGCACTGCAGAGGAACCACCTGAAAGAGCTCACATTTGCTTCATCTAGAGTTAGTTCGATCTGGATTTTTGTCAACCTTTGGCTTATTTCTTGTTTAAAACTAGCAATTGTCTTATTTCAGATCTGCTTTAGCACTACTTTAGACCTTGAACGGTCCCTTTTTAGATCTGGTGGTTTTCTTAGGTGGTGGTTTTCTTAGGTGGTGTTTTAGAGCCCCAACAAACCCACTTTTGAATAATCTCTCTAAACTCCTGCACCGTAGCTGACTGCACAGGGATCATGTGTCATGTGACCATATTACAGGCGACTAAGCCTCATCATTTTCTGTGGTAAAGACTGGTATGAGAGTGTAGCTGTGACCAAACTGAGAAGCTATTTCCCATTTGCGATTTTAGTTTGTTGTTGTAACTGTATCCAAAACAAGTTATGCTACTGTTTAATGTAAAGTAAATGTTTTTTCTATTGATTCACACAAGCCCTTTTTTGTAGGTAAATACCGGTAGTCCATTTATAAGAATATCAAAAATGAATAATATGTCTAAATAGAACATTACTGGCCTCAGTGATTTGTCTGAATGTATTAGTTTTATTAATTATCATGTTAAAATGCTTTAACTCTTAACATCAAAGTGAATTTAACAGTGATATGTAAATGTGCAAACCTACACATCAACTTTATACATAGCAGTTTCCCACAAAACATCTTTGCCCTGTCCCCCCCCCTCTCTCCCCCGCCATGATTCCCTTTCTTCCTCATTGTGGCTGAAGCACAAATGGGCTGTTATCCTTGGGGTGCTGGTTGCCACGGAAACTCTTCACTGGGACCCCCTCCTCTCCTTGCTCTAAATTCCCAAGTTCTTGTCCAAGTGGGTTGGGAAACAGGCGGCTTCTCCCGGGCTAACGTGCCGCTAGGAGAATCTTAACTTTCCTCAAGTGGACCTCAATGTTTGATACTTGAGCCATTTGTTCTTTTCATTTGGCTAGAATAAAGCGAGAGCAGTTTCTTCAAAATGATATTGCTCATGAAGTACATGTTTTGTCCAATTTAAATGCTCAATTAAGAGTAAGTATTTGGGAAACTTAAGTAAATGGTCTTGACCTTACATCTGCTTTCGAGAAGTACCATTTATCAAAAAGTAAATCTACTTCCATCCGACTTGTAGTTGTAATGTGCATGGGTATTTTGAAGCGATATCATATCCTGTAATCATGTTTTTTTTTTGTTTTTATAGGGGTTTCTGGGTGTAATGCCCGTGTCATGATGTGGCAGTCATGTCGACGCACATGTCCAGGTGATGAGGACGGGAGAGCCTGGTTGTCAGCCATCAAAATAGGAATTCCCTTCAGACTTTCCTCCAACAATAGCTCAGAGACAAATACTCTCTGGGGCCAGCTCTGTCATTGACACACTGCCTCATTGGTGAGTTACCAACCTTTTTATGTGATCATGTTACAGCAGCATTTTGTATTGCATGAAGGTTGCTAAAACAGTATTTGGAAGTAACCACAAATGTTTTTTTCCTTCTTTCTTGGATATAGTTTTTGTGTTCATTTCTTCCACTCCGACTTCCTCTGGAGCTGACTGGTTTCCCTCTCGCCTATCTTGGGATGTTGGTGTTGTTCCTTGGCTGTTGCCGTGGAGATCAATGGACTCTTTTAATAGACCAGTTCAGAAACGATTTCCAGATGTTGTGTCGATTTAGGCAAGGGCAGACACAAAGGTGAGACGCTAATCATGTTCATGTTTAAGTTCCCATAGCATAAACTTTTGAACACAGGATCAAATATGTTTTTACTTATAATAATTTGTTTACAATGTATTTGTTGTTGATTTTCCATATATGAGCTGTCAAAATCCAATTTTTAAAAAGTTGTATTTGAGATGTAATTGTAATTTGTTTCGGTTTTAGGTGCGGTGTAGTTCAACTTCCTTGTTCACACCAGATGACTTCATCACCTTAGAAACGGTGGATCTCCAACTTCCTGTGGCTTAACTTTCTGAGCCTCAGTGTTTTTTGGCTTTTTGCACAAAACTTAGTTTCCTGCAGAATAACCATGAGGCACATACATGTGGAGTTGGCCCACAAAAAGGCCCCATTAGAGCTTCCAGCCCACGAGGGGGACCTGCCACCTCCCACAGCCCCCACTCCGGGCATAGACCCTGGGGTAAGACCTGGGGATCCCAGGCACTATGGTCAGGAAGAGCTCAGACTCCAAAAGGTATACCAGCTCTCTATTTTTTCCCAGCTGGGGGGATTTTCTACTTCCACAGAAGCCCATAGTGATCCACAAACAAGGCCTGTCCGAATGGGTGTAAAGAGGGGCCTGGAAGACCCACATTTGACTCACAAGCGCCCTCACCTGGCTGACTCCACAGATGCAGAGGGGCCTGAAGATGCCCCTCTCTGTGGCCCCGCCCCTGGCTGGGGCTCTGTCTTTCCTTGCACTCAAATGGAGCACAGGGACTCTGAAGGGGGGCGATCTCCCAGGTCTCCCCCAATGTCGCCCAGCCACAACCCCTCACGCCGGGTCACACAACACATCCATGACAGACCTGATGCATTCACTCCTCTCTTACCTAAATCTCCCCCCATGTGTGACCAAGGCCTTTCATTTGGGAACTCCAGAACAGAGACTACAAATGTGGCTCGTACCCCTTCAGTGTCACTCGGGAGCCCTGGACATGAGAGCAACAGTAATGGATCAGGTGGAGCTCAGCCTAGCCCATATCCCTATGATATATCCACATATGAGGGCCCCAGCCCAGCCAGTCCCACCAGCCCTCCAGGCCCTTTCTCCCCCCCGCACCACTCAGAGCTGCAGGAACCAGGCGAGGCCACAGAGTGGGACGTTGGACTAGAGTCATCCCCACCCGAGCGGAGTGCCACTCAGACCGCCTCATACGCTAACGGCCTTCCCTCCTCAGAGAAGACCCCCAGCAATGGTCATCGCTGGTCCAATGCAGGACATCATCATCCTGCTAAAAAGAGGCTGCTGTTGCCTGGTGACACTGCTGAGTCCTGTTCAGAAGACGAAGGGCCCTCCACCTCCAAGAGGAGCAGACTGTCTCTGCTGACTCAAGGCCTAGGACCGGACTCCTGTCGTAGCACTGATTCTAAAGCTGCCCCGTACTGGAACCACCTGCTGCCATCTGCACGGGACCAGCCCAAGGTGAGCAAATGTACATATGTTATTAAGCTGCCAATATCTAATACACTATTTTCTATTTACTTTGTGTATTTGCTCAAGTTGTTACAGTAAGTGAAACTAGACACTGCTATGGCAGCAAGCCATTGTGAGGTCATGTCCTGTACAGTTGCCAGGACGATGATGTCACGCCATGATGATAATGTCACTGATGATAATGTCATCAAGAGATAGGGGATAATTGCTCATTTGACAAGTCTGGCGCTAATGTAACATTTGGATAACAACCGTCGTACTATGGTTTCCTGGTGTCTCCTGGCCAAACTCAATCCAGTAGGTAGTGGTAAATGCACATTTTTCCATTGGCTGCCATCCAATTGCCATTAAAAGTAACACAACAGTGACAAAATCGGGGAATACCAGAAAAAATGGCAAGAATCAGATAAAAAACGATCTGATAAAAGATGCAACTTGTGATACGTGCAGAGGAACAAGGGTTGCTATAATAAAGAAACACAAGAACTAATGGTGACTGCTTCATTTACACAGTCACTCAATTCAAATTTTGATTGGGAGGAAAGGTAGAACATGAACAGCGTCAGCAGTTAGAGAAGCTAAGAGAACAGTGGGGACACCACACGAACGGACAGAGTCACTCCAGAATAACGCCCATTGAGGGGCAGCTATTGTTCCCTGGTTACAGGGGGTTCATCTCTAGCACCTGTACAAAAACGCCACACACACTAGTGTCCATCCTGCTTGAAATGCTTCTGGAAGTGAAACTTTACTGTATCTCAGCACCTGTGGTAGTTTTAGTGGGATTTATTTATTCAGAGACCCATCAGTTAAGATTGTATTTGTTTTGAAGGATTCTACTGAAGGGACGGTTAAATGTTTGTCCATGTGCTTATGGACATTCTTACCAAAACAAAAAGAATGTAGCAGGCTACATATGAATTGTTTTTTGACAGTTGCGTTTGTCAAATTGATGAGATGATGAACTGACCAAGAGCTTGAAGTTATGTAAAATGTTCCTGTAAGGTAGCTATGGTTGAGTGTTTGGCTGTGAGTGAACAGTTAGGGCTAGCTAGAGATGCTATTGAGAAATGTGACAGTCCAGAGATGGGCAATGTCTGTGCAGACAATTTAACTGAAGGTACTTTAAGCCCAGTAAGTAGGAAGGAGACCACAGAACAATAGCATTGTGTAGGCTTTGGTTAATCTGCTATCCTTTTTGTACAGGCAGCTACAGACTGCACACGACAAGGAAGGAGGCTGAAGAATGGCATAAGACTGAAAAGGTGAGTGTAACCCATTTTACTACAAAACTAATATGGAGTAGACACTCAGGGCATATGCAATGTGCTCATTTTCATACAAGATCACCTCAACTGCAGTGTCTGGTCTGAAGTCAAATACTTGAGGATGAATTTTTTAAGCTGTAATAAGTATAATTTAACCCATAACCACGTGTCTCTTGTGGGTGATAATCAGCCGACAGCTCCGAAGTGGCAGACATGCAGACTCTGGACGATCCACACGCTTCAGAGGGTTCTCCTCCTCCATCAGCAGATCACTACTGGGCAACTTTGAGGTACAGAAATTAACTTGAACGCCTATTATTATTATTATTATTATTATTATTATTATTATTATTATTATTATTATTATTATTATTATTATTATTATTATTATTATTATTATTATTATTATTATTATTATTATTATTATTATTATTATTATTATTATTATTATTATTATTATTATTATTATTATTATTATTTTTATTTTTATTATTTTTATTTTTATCAATATGTTATTATAATTTTTATCGCGTGGCAGTGTATGTATAACTCTCCACATTTTCTGTGTGTCCCAGGAGTCCATGTTGAAGGGGCGTTTCTCCCCTTCGGGCTGCATTGAAGGGTTCACAGCAGAAATTGGTGCCAGCGGCTCCTACTGTCCACAGCATGTCACTTTGCCTGTCCAGGTCACTTACTATGACATCTCTGAGCACAGCGCGCCCTCACCCTTTCTGGTCAGTTTACATTTGTGCTAGATTAGATTGTTGCTGTCAATACTACTTTTGATTCTGTTTGGAAATTGCTTTCTTTCATATAAGCTCAAACAACTCACTTGACATTATTCATCTGAAATTGATACTGGGAAATTTTGGAAAGCAGCTTTTTTAACTTTTGGGTTTCTGCTTTTTTAGTTGCATATTGGGATGTCACAAAATCACATTTTATTGTACGTTATTGTGAGAAGAATCATCATGACTTATGATTCATTATTATTTACAGTTACTAGTGGTAAATTGCAAAAGCCTTGGTTGACTTTTAGTTATAATGTTCATTAAATTAGCTCTTGGTGTGTGGCTAGCTTCTGGAAATGAAACTTTCTGAAGTAAAAAGTCATGTTAATGTGGCATAAACAGCCATACTTTGTATTAAAAAAAAACACTTCAGTTACTTTTTACTGAATATTTTAATTTAAATGATCTAGACTCTAAAACTGTCCTATTTATAGGTTAGTAGTTATTAGAAATATATTGTGACCTGTATAACAATTATTTATTATCTTGACATTGCTAGTTTCATATACAAGGCATGTTAGTCAGTTGATTTGGTCAACTGCTTTTGAAGTGCTAATAAGCCTTCAAGATGCTGTTTTCTACAGATTATTTGGTTCAGAACTTGGTCTTAATAAAATCACATTTTAAAAACATGTTTGGAATATAAAACTGCTTGAATTCATTTATCTATAATACTTGACACGGATATTTTTCTCTCTAGGGGGTAGTATCTCTCGAGCCTCTGGGAAAGAAAGGATACAGCATACCCAAAGCAGGAACCATTCAAGTGGTGAGTCATTGCAAGTGCACTGAATGACATCATGGCAAACGCTTATATATCGATATGTGGAGCTGCTATATTTTATGACCTATATAATATTGTTTTCCTCTTTGTTCCCTTGTTGCAGACCTTATTTAATCCAAACAAAACTGTGGTGAAGATGTTCTTGGTGACATATAACTTCAGTGACATGCCAATCAATCACATGACCTTCCTTCGGCAACGGATCTTCCTGATGCCTGTGGAGGAGGGGGCTGATGGCAAAGGAGAGGGGTCACCTGCACGGGGGACCGATAGGAAGAAAATACTCTGCTACCTAATACATCTGAGGTAATACAGACTCGCCGTCTCGTCTCAATACTGGTACAGTTAAGCAAATATGTTTAATAAAGAGAAGAACTACAAACACTTCTACTAGGAATAGAGCTGGGGAAAAACTGCTATCGGTGAAAACACTAAAAGAATCGCTCTTAAATTACGTGTCATTTTGTGACATTGCTGATCGAAATTTGGAGGGGGAAACGACAACTTTTTGCACATCGTTTCATCCGATCATGCAAACATCGACTTTAAACCCAGTGAATGTGAATGTCCAAAACTGTCCTGATCAATAATAAATTGGCGAGGACACTTTTTGGCCGATTGTCAGTACTTACTGTCTTACTCACCTTTTGTGTTACAGATTCCAGAGCTCCAAATCTGGGAAGATCTACTTGCACAATGATATCCGGCTGCTATTCTCCCGAAAATCCATCGAGGTGGACACGGGGATTCCTTATGAGCTGAAATCTTTCACCGAGGTGCCAAAAAACCCCAAATACTCTCCCCGTGTTTGACCTCACCTTTGAACTCCCAGCAACAGAGCAACCACAAAAGGAACGAAATGGAATGGACAGACAAACTAGATGGGTTTGATAAAGATGCTTGGAGATGCACACAGCAAGAGCACATAGAAGGTTTACCATTGTGAAAGTCCCCTTGCTTTTGCTCAAGACCATCAAAAGAATCTTCCATAAAAGAGTCCAAAGGGGAACCTTATAAAAAAGTTCACTGTAAAGAAATGGAAAAAAAAAAAAGGAAGAATGCAGAAAAGAGACTTATGAAGCCTCTGCATAGCACATATGAAACACAAAAGATGGGACGCTGGTGACATTTCTGTTCAGTGTTACATGCATGC
Organism: Eucyclogobius newberryi; assembly: GCF_026437365.1. Lineage (NCBI taxonomy): Eukaryota > Metazoa > Chordata > Actinopteri > Gobiiformes > Gobiidae > Eucyclogobius > Eucyclogobius newberryi. The sequence continues at coordinate 22,659,230 of NW_027316278.1, forward strand.
CTTGTGACTTTAAACACCTGGATTTCCTCTAGTGCCGTACCACAGTGTCCTTCAGTCTGCCTGCTGCTCCAAACGCACACATATACACAAACGCACACATTAAACTACAAAAGCCATGTGTTGCAACAGTACATTTTTAAAGTGATTTCCATTTGAACCAGCAAAGTGTTATCAAGGCTTAACTGGTTGTTTTAAACATATGTATGATACGTGTTATTATACATACGACAGTGACATGTTTAATTTGGGGCCTGATTTTAACAGGGCATTTTAAATTTGCCGCATTTTGCACATTGATAATTTCTGTCTTTAGTAATGATCAATTTGAAACATTTTGCAGCCCTAATATCAATATTACTTGGTGTGTTGGAGGTTTATCTAAAGGAAAAACTGCAGAGAACACCAGCAAAAACAAAAGTCAAATGATGTTGACAGAACTGCATCAATTGGACCATGGTTTTACTCAGCAGACCACTGTGATAGCTCAAAAAGCCATGCAATATGTAGCCAGACTGAGGGACAATGTGCTTGTTTTACTTTTACGTTTAGCCTCTGATCATAATAGCAGTATGATGTTGAAGCAGAAAACAAAAAAGAAACGTAGTATTTTTATTAATTTGTTTTTTCGCAAATGTCTTAATAATAAGCAATATGCTGCACAAACTAGAGTGTGTTCTTCAGCAGACGAGCTTCTCTCGGCAGGTCTGCAGGCAGAGGAAGTGAAGACTTTAGAGTGAAGAGTTATGATGGGGAGGGAGGTGGGGTATTTAAAATGGGATATGTATATTTAAAAGAATAAACTCTGCGACTGGCGAGTAAAACCGGTTTGTTGTTGTAATTTACACATTAAATTGAGTGCATATAATATTGCTTTTTGCAGTGGCACATATGTTAGAATGGTCATGAATGATTTCCTTCACAGTCCTTGATTTCCAAACACTTCCAGATGGAGTGTCTACAACTGCAGCCAGGTAAAAACAGAAACTTTGGCATTCATGTTTGTGTAGCCGTCCAAACCCAACAAAGTGTGTGAATGCCAAGTGTGGCTGCTGTAAGAATCTGGGCTGAACCAGTATGTGAGCAGTGTGGGAGCACTTGGATATGACTAACTTGGTGATCTTTAGCCAGAGAACAGATGGACTCGAGCAGCTTTTCAAGAATCAAAAGAGATATTGTGTCTGAGTTTTTGTCCTTTTTATTAAAAAACAGAAATAATCTAAAGGGAAAACTACAAGAGTTATAATAACACCGTAATAACTTCCAATGAAGTTTGTCCTGTCCAGACCAACAGCAGGATCATGGATCAGAAAGGTTTGAAGTGTTTTGCTGCCCTGACCTTTCCGTTCAGTGTGTTTTGAGACCCCTGGTGTCAGATGTTAACATTACAGTATAGTTGTTTCTCAGGTTTGTGGAGTCTGAAAATGAACGCTTGAGTAGGCCTAATGGTATTGTCATGCATGGTATTCAAATACGGCAAGTGCTATTGCTATGTCAAAGAAAATCTGAGCACAAAGGAGTAAAAATAAAAAGCTTTTCTATTTTATTATAATAAAGGGCAACAATCATAGTCATTATTTATGTATAACATGAACACAAGTGTTCTCTAGTATACCAAAGAGGAAATGTATTGCAAAAAAGCCAAAAAATGACATAAAATCTAAATCAGGTTTGTTCTACAGATCATTACACACGCATATGGTTCATTACATTATTTAACCTGAAATGTTCCATACAGTGAGACATTTGTCTCACTGTATGGAACAGTGAGACAAACGGTTTGTACAAACATGTTTGACGAGGGCTTCTACCGTTTTTTTCCATTCAGATTAAATGGACGTTACATTCCCAAAGGTCATTAGTATTTGTTATTATTTCAGTCTATAAGCATATGTTGTAAATCAAGTCAGAATATTATTTCCTATGAGTCATATAAAAGCCTGGAGTGTCGTTGCAAACTCCTCCTCTGGACTAAATGGCATTAGTCAGTGTGTGTGCAGCGCCCTCTATTGCCTGGGTCAGGACAGACAGGTGGTAGTGAACTTTGTCCCAGTCACTTTTCTGTACTGCATCAGCCAAACCCGGGAAGGTTGGCTTCCCAGCACTGCTCGAGGCCCAAATCACATGCCTGTAAAGAAAAATGATAGAACCCAAGCGAATCAAGCCGAATCTTTCACTGATCAATCAGAAATTAAATGTCAACGGAGGCAGCAGAAATAATTTTATTTTTTATGTTTCTAAGTCATTAAACAAGCTGCTGTCAAGCAAAGTGCTTTACAGCCACTGGATGCTTTTAAACAAGCCCCATGAGCCCCATAGTTTAAAAAAAATGTGTTTTACCAAGTTGGTGAGCTCCTCATAACTCTACAGACTTAAGCTTGATGTACAAAGCTGCATGATTTGGCTCCTGCTATTGTCTGTTTTGGTACGTCTTTGTGGCCATGGCTTGTCCGACATGAATTTCTCCATAAGGACAATCAAGACTAATCTAATCCAATCCACTGGCAGACTTCATCAGACAAAGAACAGGGCTGGCTGTGTCTCTAGAGGCTCTGTGAGGTGACTGTGTGTTCTCTGAGAGAGAGCACCTTAAGTCTGTGAGTGGAACTCAATACCAGGGAATATTTAACAATTACATGACATAATTATATGAATATAATTCATACATAATGAATGAACATGAATCTAATCCAAGATTTTCAAATATGAAATACATAATAAAAGAATAGAAAAATAGAAGGCCTTAGGGGGGATATTCCTGTGGTTGACAAATGATATAAAAGAGCAGTCTTCCTACCTGAACGCATATTTATCTGGGAAAGCCAGTGGGTCCAAGAAAGCTCGGTCCAGCAGCATGAGTTGGTCATTTATCATCCGCACTTTGAGGGGCCTAGGGGAATATAACTTGTAAATACACTACAGTCATTATTTAAAGTGCTCTGAAGGTGCAGACCCACGATTCATTTCCCAGGTCTAGACTTCCAATTACTTCATCCATGTGATAAGCTGCTCTGCGAAAACTGGCCACAGCCTGTTTAATCGGCTCTGGAATTCAAAAAAGGTTTGAGACACTTCTTTAATTTATACAGTAAGAAAGTTACTTCAGCTATTTCTTATGTATAAATATTGAATTTACCCATAGAGATATTTTTGGCTTTCAGTTGTTCATCATATTGTACCACTGCCTCTTTCAGATAATCTTCCAGTGTTTCAGCATAGTCACTGCAGTTAAAAGGCAGCAGCAGACTGTCAGCCAATCGGATCAGGACATTCCCTGCTGTCCTGGCAATAGCCTGATGACTGGTGAAACCTCAGGAGCAAAAAGCAGTTTGGTACACAAACAATAGCTCATTTCAGAAATGATTTGGACAAATCATGTTTTTTCAGTTTTGGTGTCAAGCTCAAGAGTCCTTAGTTTATCATGTGATTTCACCAAATGATATCCCAATGGCATAATATTTTCAGTAATGGCAGAAGTACCTTAAAGTAGAAACAACATGTAGAAACATTACTTACCGGGGTCGATGTATTTTGAAGCATAGTCAAATGTATCATATGCTGTGTGATATGCTGGGTAAATCCTTGCTCTCGTTTTAGTCTGTGTAGAAAAAAAAAGCACTGAGCTACACCTTGGATATTTCCATATAACTTAACTGTAACAAGTGTCAAAGTACCCGATCGTATGTGTATGACATGTCCAGAGACGTTATTCCCAGGTAATGGACAAAAGCAGCATAGTCACTTCCAGCTCCAGTCAGGTATCCAATTCTGTCACAGAAAACACAGCATGCAGTGTATTTATATTTGAATAGCAAAAAGTAGCAGAGATCTTGAACAAACCAGAAAAAAAAACGCTATTGAGAAAGTATGATATACTTGGGAATGACGCCATGAGCCGGACTGGTTTTGTTTGTATATTTGATCCAGTTGTCATACACGGAAGTAGATTCCAATCCAGGTGCACTGACCTAGAACATATGAAAAATGTTTCCCTGATTATGAATGATTTATTTGAACAAATCAAATAAATATGAGAATAATCTCTGAACACTAAGAGTTTTATTCATACATAGCTGTTGTTTTTTTACCTGTTTCGTAGCAGTGAAGACAACATTCTGAATAGATGGCATTCCAGATGCTCTTAGAGTAGCATTTGCTAAAATGTTCAAATGGTTAGCTTGTGTTTTAGTGTGTGAAAAATGTCATAGTGGAAACTCTCACCAAAAACAGCTATATCCACATTGATGTAGGCGACAGTGCGCTCACTCAGCTTGGTGAAGTATTGCTGATGAAAACAATATCAGAAATAAATCTAAAAGAAAGGTTTTTTTGTGTATGTGAATGTAAAATGTAATGTTACCTCTGTGTATTCTGCAGAGCCAATAAGGCCAAACTCTTCTGCTCCCCAGCTCCCAAATATAATAGACCTACGAGGCCTCCACTTTCCTGTACAAAAGTATCAGTGTTTACATGTGTCTCTCTGTGTACATGTGGTCATCCTGTGTGCTCACCCTGCTTCACCATCCTGCCCAGCACTCGGGTGATTTCGAGCATCACTGAAGTCCCACTGCTGGGATCAATCGCACCGTGGACCCAACTATCCCTGTGGTTCCCATAGATGACATATCGGTCTGTGAACACATGCTTATGTAAGACGAATGAGGCGGACTTCTCATTACAAACATTCTGTTATTGTTGGTCTCACCAGGCTCCACGCTTCCCCTGATAACTCCCATTACATTTGAGGAATTCTTCACTGTCTCATAGTTGCCAATATCCAGTTCCACATCACTAAAAAGGATAAATGTGTCGTTTATAATGGCTTCCCCTTACACAAAAAGATTTACTTTATGTAAAATACTGTTGATTGTCTTGCCACATGCCACAGTTGTTTCAAATACATGCATGGTGTTATGGCAACCTTTATCTGTAACTTAATGTAAATGGTTAACTATATTCAGGTGAAGGTTATTCTCTTAGCTCTACCTTTATGAGTTGGGTCCATAAAACAAATGGATTGTTGACACACAGCAGCACAGTCAGATGACTTATCACTCAAGATTTCTACCTGTCTTTAAATGTGGATGTATCTTTGAACCCAGGACCACCAAAGTTGTAGTTGCATTTAAATGATCCTTGCCAATCCTCTGGGGCTGCCATCCCAGCCAGAGCGCTGGGGGAACAGTAAAAGGTTTAGTGCACGCTTCATTTTCAACAGCTTTCAGGATATGTCATATCACACATTTCACAAACCAGATCAGTATAGAGGCATCCTCAAACCCAATTGGCTGTATTGGAATAGGAGGCAGGCCTGGGATGTCTTCAACAGGAATTCTGTATGTGTGATCTTTGAAGGAAATGACATGCTGTAGTATTCTAGGGACTGTTTCACAATGACTATGGTACTATACCATTGAGACAATACCTTTAGCAGCCAGGTAGGGCGTGAGAAGATCTCCAAATAAAGTGTTAAATGAACCCCTCTCCATCCCAGAAGGGGGCAGGTACCACGAGTGAGGATATGTTTCATTCAGGTCAGACATGAGTCCATCGTTGATGTCATAAGGGTCAGTGTAAACTAGTACCCCCAGAACACCATAGGGCGCAGCATTGATGGCCTGCATATATATATATATATATGTATAATATATATATATATATATAATATATATATATATATATATGTATAATATATATATATATAATATATATATATATATATATATATATATATATATATATATATATATATATATATATATATATATAATTCAACACTCAATACTAAGTTAAATATTGGTATGATATACACAGTGTACCTTTGCAGCTCTCCCTGCGCCTCCATATCTAGTGATGGCAATAGTCCCTTTCAGGTTCACAGTCTGGTTCAGACGCTCGTAATCAGTTGGTCTTCCGTAGTTGGCATAAACCAGTTTTCCCTGAAAGCATATAAAGTGTCCAGTTTACAAGCTGGTTATATGACAGGATAACATTTTATTATCATCTCATAATCAAACAATGTAGGAGTGATCTAGCAAAGATTGCAAATAAAACTGATATGGCAGATTTTTATCAGAACACTTTATATGTGTCAAGCACATTTAATCAAAGCAAGACTGTAATCATTTCTAAAATGGCCAGATTTAAAGACTTTTATTTACCTTGGCGTTGCCCTTAGGCGAGTATGCAGCGTAGGCTGGCACTACATTAGGGTCATCTTGGTCTGGAGTGTAAGTTACCTCTTTTTCTCTAAGAGTATGCAGCACTGAATTTGAGGCATTCACTGAAATACAAACATCAGTTATGTCACTAGATCATTACAAAGGAGTTGACCTACAGTGACCACTGACCTACAGTGACTTTGTTTGGATTCTTTGGGTCGGGGAAGGACAGATACACACTGTACTCCTCTCTCCAGGAATCATCTAGACCTGTCTCTGGATCCTGCCATCTCTTCAGCATGAACTGGACTGTCTGCTCGTCTCCTTCTGTTGTGGCCATGTGGGGCACTTTGGTCAGCTCCCTGTTGAACAAGGGGAAACCATCTCTACTTTAACTTATGTCATAAGAATAGGAAAATAACAACAAGGAGCCAAATAAACATTGTTTTGCTAATGATGTTGGCTTCAATGTTTGACGAGCAGGCTTTGAGTGTCTTTGTTTACCGTAAATTATCCCCAATTTCCATATTATCCACTTCAGATAGGAAGGTTGAGATGAAGTCCTCATCCACATCTCTGACCACATCACTGGCCCAGGATGGTGTAGAGCTCCCAGTCTTGGAGATTCCAAAGTGGCCGATGAGGATGCCTATGGTCAGAACACAAGCACAACATCCAAACCCTATTATCAGCGTTTTGAGCATTCTCAAGCCTGAGATCAGGTTTTTGACAAAGCCAACCGCTCTCACACACTTAGTGGATTCACTGACTGTGAGACATCATTGTAAACTTTACTCATTAATGTTTGTTGTTGAAATGGACTTTGATCTCAGAGGATGTGTGGTTAAAGTGTGTGAGTTTGTTTGCATGACATTTCATATTAAAGGTGCACTGTGTAACTTTTCTTCTTCTTCTTTGGTGTTTCATGGCGTTGGGTATCCAAGAGTTACATTGTTGTTGTTGTTGTTGTTGTTGTTGTTGTTGTTGTTGTTGTTGTGTTACTTTTAATGGCGGTTGGCAGCCAACTGAAAAGGTGCATTTACCGCCACCTACTGTAGTTGTACATGTTCAAAGTATGTGTGACGAAAATATGAAATATCTAAAACAAAAAATCACAAATATTGAACCTGAAGACCTAAAAACTAATTGTATCACAAGAAAAATGTATTAACTATTATTGGCTGGTGAAATGTGATGACACATGAACAACTATTTCAGCTGTCAACAAACATGCATTCATACAGTGAGTGGGATTGCCGCTCCACAAATCTGACCAGTAACTTGGCGTGGTGGTGATATACAGTTAATGCCATACTGTGGAACTTTCTTGGAAAAGCAATATCACCTCAAAGGAGAGAACCTGATGGCAGACACCCTGATGGAAAAGTTAGCTACATAGTGTGTCTTTAATTCAATTATTCATGACAAATAACAGACTAAAGTCTCAAGAGTTTAGCTGCCAAACTCCTTCATGACTGAATAAAAGACTGTAGTGACTCAACAGACCACTGAAAGAGCTCAGATTATACCATAACACATGTACTTTTAGTTGTAAGTAGCCTTGGAGGTGATAACTAAGTATACGTACAGTCTGAAAACTAAGCTACTGTATGATGAGCCTTGTCAATTAGCTTATAAAATTCCCACTTTATCAGAAAGAAGTCCTTAAAAGGTGAAAATGACTCATGTTTAGTCCTACATAACAATCACGCTGTAGAACAATAGCTCCATCTAGCGGCCCAAGCTATAATAGCACGTAATAAAAGCTGCACTTCCTGTATCCACACTGTGTTTTAGCTCCTCGCGTGTTCACCTCTGACTCTGTGTTTTCACCCAGTCTGCGGCACATCCACGGACTGAGAATCAAGCTATTGTTGTATCTATTTCCAAGCTATTTGAACTGGTTGTACCTTTCATATTAGAGTCGCTTATACAAAGATGATGCGACAGTTGGCCTCGCCTCCCACAATGCATCCCTTTGGGTCCGTTTCACTTTCACTATCAGCTCTTGTGACGACCGCGTTTCCCTGAATAACCCGCAGTTACATGGTAAGTTCATTTCAAATAGACTACTGTTTCATCTCACCATAAGGTTTCCTCTTAGATTAGTGTTCAGAGCCTTTACTTTTAACTTTAAGTTATTTCTTTGCTCTTACTAACTTCAGATGAAATCGAAAGCAGCTTATGGCCTATATTTGCCTTGCTTCCTTACTCATTGTGTTGTAAACTTGCATCTATAAGGCTGATTTAAATTGGTTTAATTCTGTTATGTTAAAATTTGATATACGTACAACAACAAGTCTGCTCATTGTTTGTATTTGTTTTACTTTTATGCAGGTGGGGCTGTTATTCATTGACACCATGTTGGCCCCTGCTGTGCTGTTGCTGCTGGGGTCTCTTTCTCTTTCATTTGGAGCACAACTTCCAAACCAAGCTGGCTCTAATGATGCCCCCATTGCAACTAATGGCCAGCCCTTTCCCTGGACCACCATGAGACTTCCCAAATCAGTCTTACCGATCCATTACGATCTGAGTCTCCACCCCAACTTGACCACTCTGGACTTCACTGGGGTGGTACGTATCCAGCTGGACGTGCGAGAAGACACCAGGATGATAGTGTTGCACGCCAAGCAGCTACAAGTGTCAAACGTGTTCCTGTTGGGCCCTGAAGGTGTCAAGTCCCTGGAGTGTTTGGAGTACCCTCGCTTCCACCAGCTGGCACTCATTTCAGACTCGCTGTTGACCAAAGGTAGAAAGTATGAAGTGCATCTTGAGTTTGCGGCCAACCTGTCCGAAAGCTTTCATGGGTTCTACAAGAGCAGCTATCAATCAAGCAGTGGGGACGTCAGGTAAGGGGCAAAAAGACCAGTAATAAGTAGGAAATATGGTCTAAAAAGATAACAGTTTCTTTAGTCTGCAATATATACATTTTCAACCAGTGTGCCATGCAGGAATCTATTGAAATACAACAAATAATGACGTTAAAAAGCTCATTAAAGTTGATTTAGCATAATATTCCCCCTTTAAAAGTGGATTTGGCCATGTTTTAGTCTGCGATAGGCCACAGGATAAAAAGAAAGTGATGTGACCCAATAAAGGTTGAACATCACTGCCGTATAATATTCAAAAAGGGGTGATAAGGTGATATTTCTGCACTTAAACATTTACTTTCACTCTTTGTTTGACAATTACTGACACATTTTAGTACATTTTCAGAAAAACAAACGAAACAAACAAGAAAACATAATTGTTGTCATTATCACCCATCCTTCTCAGTCACTAGTGCACATTGATAAAAGCATGCACTTCCACCAAACCTATGGCTCTTACACAGTTCTTTGATCTCTCCAGAGTCCTGGCATCGACACAATTTGAAGCCACGTTTGCCAGAGGAGCTTTTCCGTGCTTTGATGAGCCGTCCTTCAAAGCCAATTTCACCATTCAGATTGTCCGGGAGCCACGCCACATAGCCATATCCAACATGCCCACGGTAAATACACAGAGATGTGCAATAGAAAGACGTTAAGAGTAATGTTTGGTATATCTTTCAATGTGCAGTCACTTTTTTATGTTTGGTGCAGGTAAAAACGGTGGAGTTGCCGGGGGGTTTGCTTGAGGATCACTTTGACACCACAGTGAAAATGAGCACGTACCTCGTGGCCTATATCGTGTGTGACTTCCTGTCCGTAAGCCGAACCACTCAACACGGTGTCAAGGTTATTCATTTACTCCATTCTGTTGTTATTATGCTGGATAGTATGATGTTGTCTATTTGTATTAACAATGTCAATGTTTTGTCAGATTACAGTCTACGCTGTGCCTGAGAAGATCGACCAGACTGAATTTGCCCTGAATGCTGCTGTCAAACTTCTAGACTTTTATGATGACTATTTTGACATTCCTTACCCACTACCAAAACAGGGTCAGTGATGTACTATTTGTATTACTTAAATTACTTACTAAATGCATATTTTTTTTTTTATGTCTGGGCAACAACAACAGAATTAGTGTGATAATAATCACAAGACGAGACGGGATTTGATTTATAATAAATAAATGGTTTGGTTCAGCTCACAATTTTGACCTCACGTTGTTTTAGCTGTAATTGTAGCATTGCTTTTTGGGACTGTAGCTTCTCAAGAGGTGTAATTCACGAGTGTCTTTGCCCACACTAAATGTAAACGCACAAAGAAAAAAAACTCAATACCCCTCAAAACCTAGAGCATTGCCACTTTTAAATCACACCTCCACTAAGTCTGACCAACCACTATTACTACTACTACAACTTTCACGTAGGACTATCTATACATTATGGTTTGAAATAACCATGACCTAAAATGTTCTTCTTTTCTCCCAGACCTCGCTGCTATCCCTGATTTCCAGTCCGGTGCGATGGAGAACTGGGGCCTTACCACCTACAGAGAGACAGCCTTGTTGTTTGACCCAGAGAAGTCCTCGGCTTCAGACAAACTGGGCATTACCAAAGTGATCGCCCATGAACTTGCCCACCAGGTGCCGTTTTGTTGTCTGGCACATGAATAACTCTTGTGTTATACATATTTTGCCGTTGATAATATTGTTTGTTGTTTATCTCTTTGACCAGTGGTTCGGAAACTTAGTTACGATGGAGTGGTGGAATGACCTGTGGCTTAACGAGGGTTTTGCTAAATTCATGGAGTACATCTCTGTGGACCTCACTTACCCAGAACTTCAAGTGGTAGGTCTAAACCTTAGTAATTATGTCAGTTGCATTGAATTGCTTTGTTTAATGACTCTAACAAAACTATATTTAAATCTGTCACAGGACGACTTCTTCTTGGGAAAATGTTTCGAGGCAATGGAGGTGGACTCTCTGAGCTCGTCCCACCCAGTGTCTACTCCAGTGGAGAACCCCACACAGATCCAGGAGATGTTTGATGACGTTTCCTATGATAAAGTATGACTGTGGTATATAAACTGTTGATTGCTGTGCCTGGTTGACGTGCATTTTTTTTTGCTGTTGTTTAGGGCGCGTGCATCCTCAATATGCTGCAAGACTTTCTTTCTCCTGAAGCCTTCGAGATCGGCATCATTAGATACTTAAAGAAATACAGTTATCAAAACACTGTCAACAGCCATTTGTGGGAGAGCCTCACTGATGTAAGTCTATTTCCCTGTCGTGCCCTTCTACATCATTAAAAGGCCTAGTACTGCACACATTAATTACATTTTTTGTTTTGTGTTTCAGATTTGCAACTCAGATATTCTAGATCTGGGAGAAACAAGACATAAAGAATTTTGTTCAAAGAGTAACCTTCAGTCTGGAGCCTCAGTAGGTTAACAAAGCCACTGTATTTAATGAGTATTGATGGTTTAGAGTAATAGATAGATAGATAGATAGATCTCTATATCTCTCCCCTCTGTGTTTACATGTGCAGAAATGGTATTCGAGTGATGAGCTGGACGTCCGGGCCATCATGGACACATGGACCCTGCAGGAGGGCTTTCCTCTGGTCACTGTTGAGGTCAGAGGTCGGGAGGTCAGACTGAGTCAGGAGCGTTACCTGAAAACAAATGACCCCTCCCTCACTGAAGGGTAAACTGTTGCATTGATTTATTTGGGGGGTGGCTGAATGTATTAAACATTGATTCTCAAATGTGACTCAGACCTAAAAATGTCTTTCCTGTCAATCTTTAAAAAAACATTTTTAATCATCTGAGGCTTATGACTTGTGCACAGATTCCTTTGGCAGATACCGCTGACCTACAAAACCAGTGCATCAAACACCATCCACCGCTTTCTGTTAAAGACTAAAACTGGCAAGTCTTTTAGTTGTTTGCATGTTATTATTTGTTTGAGTATGGTATATTTACTTGTGCCTCGTCCCTTGTCCCATGCAGATGTTCTGTACCTGCCAGAGGAAGTCAGCTGGGTCAAGTTTAACGTGGACATGAGTGGATATTATATGGTGCACTACGCAGGCGAGGGCTGGGACTCCATTATTAAACTGCTCCAGCACAACCACACAGCCCTGAGCAGCAACGACCGAGCCAGCCTCATTCAAAACATCTTCCAGCTTGTCAGGTGCATACAACGCTCAACATATATTTTATAGCAGTATCTATCCATCCTATATCGTCCTCTGCACTCTGCTCTGAATCCTACAGTATTGGGAAGGTGAAGCTGGACCAGGCTCTGGAGCTGTCGCTCTACTTGTCCAAAGAGACTGAGGTTATGGCAGTGACACAGGGATTTGGAGAGCTTGTTCCTCTCTACAAACTGATGGAGAAACGGGACATGCCTGTTCTTGAAAACCAGATGAAGGTGTGCAAAAATACTGGAAAATTATATCCAATTTGTACAGGAGAATAAAATGGAGCAAATAAATTAGAAAAAGCTCCAATTCCTCAATTTGTAACTTTAGTATACTGTATAACATGTATGTATAACACTGTAGTAGTAGGAAAAATATAGAAATGTAGACCTAGCTATACATTTTATTGCTGGCCATGCCAAAAATGTTTGTGTATATGACACGGTATTAATCTTATACTCCTGCTCTATCACAGAGGTTCCAAACTTGTTTCCCTCTCAGCCTCCCTGCATGAATCTTGAACAAATTAGAATTAAAGGATAAAGTATTACAAAATTATCAATAATGATTTTAGAGATCTTTTTTTTTATCATATTGTGCAGTCCTAACACCATCACATATCATGACTCAACTCAAAGTATTACCTCTAAATTGTATTACTCTGGTCTTATGTTTGTACCCTTTGTTTACCCGACGACCTGTTGCTCAGGACTACATCGTGGCGCTGTTCCGGGGCCTGATCGACCGTCAGGAGTGGACTGACTTGGGGTCAGTGTCTCAGCGTGTGCTCAGGAGCTATCTGCTGCTCTTCGCCTGTTTCCGGAACTACACTCCCTGCGTCGAGAAAGCCACTCAACTTTTCAACACGTGGAAGGAATCGGATGGAAAGATGAGGTATAAGATCACTGATACGAATAAGGTAATTCCTGTCTATTACTGGAAGCTTTAAGTTCTCTGTGTTTTTTTTTCAGTCTTCCAGTTGATGTCACTATGGCTGTATTTTTGATTGGGGCCCGAACGCCAGAAGGATGGGATTTCCTGTTTGATAAATATCGTCAGTCGTTGCAAATGTCCGTGAAGAGCCGAATGAAAACGGCCATGGCTGTGAGCCCCCTGCATGACAAGCTTGTATGGTGTGTGCGATAAGTCCTATACAATATACATTTTATATACATAGTAAAAAGACCGTTAGAACTCACTATTGTATCCATGCACTTTCAGGATGCTGAAGCAGAGCCTTAATGGGGCCGTGATGAAGACTCAGGACCTCCCTGATGTTTTGGTGTCGATCGGCAGAAACCCTCGTGGCTACAAACTGGCCTGGGACTTCCTGCGGGCAAACTGGCACACGCTGATTAAGAAGTTAGTTTAAAAAGTCTCATCACTTTCAGTACACGTGTGAAAGGAGACGCTTGTTGAGAATTTTATATTTTGTTCAGCCCCTGACGTTTCCCCTCGTGTCTCTGTAGATTTGACCTTGGCTCTAACACTGTATCTTTTATGGTGAATGGTGTGACCAACCAGTACTCCACCAGAGAGAAGCTTGATGAGGTGAGTGAGTGCGATATACATTTTACCGTGAAAGGAGGAAGTAGGTATTTAAATCGTCCTCTTGTTTCCAGCTCTCAAACCCTTCAGCGCATCATTAATATTTACATGCATATATTTTTCACATAGGGTATAAGTGTAGCAGGGTGGACCACCAACCCACAGTCAATCGGCTCTCATTCTTAAGCATCATAGCAACACACATGTTTTTTTTTTTTTTTTTAATATATAATTTGTGATGGCTAAAATGTTGTACAGTGAGATGTAGACAGTGTATGGAGTCATGCTTTTACTATATACTTCATGGGGAAAAACATTGGTAATGCAGCTTTAACTTAGAGCTGCAATTTGTAAATTTTACATTTGTAAAAGCAGGCCTTTGCGACAGAAATGAGTCTGCTGCGTGCTGCCCGAGTGGTTAAGGCACAGCGCACATATGCCGGACTCCAAGTGCAGCCGGCCGCAGTGTTGTGAGTTCGATTCCTGACTCACACCATTTCACACTACTTTCCTGACGTCAATAAAGCCTACGGCCAGAAAATCTTTTAAAAAAAGAAAAGGAAATTACACTGCTGCATGCTGGAAGTAAGAGCTGGAAGTAAAAGCTGGAATCAGCGCTCTGATTGGTTGTGCTTAGGTGGTCCACCCCAGTTTCACTTCAACCTCTGAAAAAACAGTTCTAAAACTAGATGTGCCCAAGATAATCTCTGTGCGTGTTAATGATGTACCAAAGGGGTTGTGAGAGCGTGGAATCTGTTAGACTATAACAGTTCACTGCTGTTTTAGAGCAGGCCTACGTGGAGCCACTATATTAAATGTCTGTTGCTTTGGCCTGTTGCTGTTCAGGTGCGCAGCTTCTTCGGCTCCCTGACTGAGGAGACTGGCTCAGAGATGAGGTGTATCCAGCAGACTTATGAGACCATCGAGGACAACATTCACTGGATGGACACCCACCTGCCTCTGCTACAGGACTGGCTCAATAAGCACTCTGGCAAACTGGTACACGAAGACTTATGACAGAATGGAAGCTTGCAGTTAGTACATTTGTGTCATTTTGTGTGACATTTTATAGTGCATTGTACATATTCTAAAAGTGTGTACAGAGGGAATGTTTTGTATTGAGGAATATATGTTTTTGCACTATAAACAATAGTTTGGTTTGGTTAAAGTAAAAAGAGGTTTGGCTTCTTGTAATGTTCAAGATTTAATGTATTTTTGGAGTGAATAAAATGTTTTGTCAGCGATTTCAAGAAAAAAATTGTGTTTTCATTATTTAATACCTCAAAATGTCCTTTTTATAGTGTGTAAATATAGAAGTAGTTGTATACTTGTCTACAATTAACTGCACTATTATAAAGCTATTATACATTTCAAATAATGGAAATGTTTATGGCCCATTCTCATTCACAAAAGTCCATATCCTTAGGACTATGTAAACACACACAATACAGTAGAGATCAATACATTGCTCATTAATTCATTGTTTCAGTGTATCGTCGCAGGTCACCGCTTGATAAACTCTCACTGCTCTGCTGTTCTGTACATTAACTTATCTTGTGATTTAGTCCTAAAGGAGGGACTTGTTATTTTTACAACTTAGTCATAAATTCTTCCTCTGAACCTTGAGCACAAACTAATAAACCTCTTGCATACAGCTTGATATGAACTTACTTAACTTTTACATATTTTCTCAAAAACGTATCTTAATAGTTGAATTTTGTTGAGCATCTCTTGGATATTAAGAATAGTTGTGGTAGCTGTTTGTATGATTTGTTATAGATGTCATGGTCTTTATTATTATGCTCTAAAGGCCATCCTGTTAGTAACACGCCCACTGTGGAACTGCCCTCTGCTCTATTGACTTCAGAGCGGTCCAACAGACACGGGGCCTGCTGGATTTAGGTAAGCCCACCAGAATTGTCCTTTTTCCATTATTTGAGACAGTTTGACTCTACTATATTTCCATCTCACTGATTGTTAGGCCTTGAATGTAGGCTCTTTCGTATTTGTTCAGAGCGTATTTACTGACTGCTGTTCCGCCATAACTGATCAAAGGTGAATTTTGACCTCTTGTTATTCTCTGTCCTTTTTCTCCTCTTGTTTAGTGTAAAAATACTGGACTAAAGTAAGCCACTGTTAACGGCGCTATTACATTAACCAATATAGTTCACTGTATTCATATGTAGTTTATTTGAACCACTGTGAAAGGCGTGTCACTAATTGTCCTAGTAACAGTCACATTTATCACAATCAAACTAAATTAACACGAGACATTTTAGGCAGTCGTTTCAGGGAAAATCAGCTGGAATTATATAAAAAGGAACAGCATGTTTACTTATTCCACATTCTTCAGGTAACTCCACTGTCAACTGCCCTGCTATTTACCAGGTAACGTGAGGTTTATCTTGTGACTGTATGAATAGTGTTAGAAATAGCTATTGATTAATTAACACATACAGGCCTACTGTTTCATTTATAAATTTGTTTTGTTTGAACCATTTGTCTAACATTGATTTCATATTGTTTATATTTGGCCTCTGACAGAGCATTTTTAGAGATTATTTCCTAAAATTACAAGGTTGTTGATGGACCTCCCTGTGCTTGAGTAAGTCTATTTTGTACTCTTCCTTTTATACAAGTAAAAACTTTTAAGTAACTAAATGTGAATGTAACTGTGTTTTTCATGTGACGCCAGGATCTTCATGGCCGTGCTGGGCTTTGGCCTGACCATCATGTTCTGCACCACGTTCTGTCGTGCCTGTCATCGTCTGAGAGACGAGCAGATCGAGAGGGAGACGTGGAGACGCAGTGAGCAGGATGGCAGACCACCCTCCATTTATGTGATCCCCTTCCCCAGAAATCTGTCCCAGGACAGTGAGGACATCGTCCCTCGTCACAGCCAGGACATTCCCATACACTACACCAACGGGGCCTTCTCTGAGCCCCCTCCGGCATATAATGAGGTGAGGGGCCCTCACTATGGCTTAGTGTTGACATGATTATAATAAACAACAACCCAAGACATAAATTAGTAATAACACTGGATTTCACAATATTGTTTTTCTTTTAGTAGGTTTCACTTAAAACACAGATATATTTTCTCCTATAACACAGAATAATTCTATTGGGTCATTATGTTGCCCAAACATAGTCATATCTTAATGACCTTTTCTCTGTGTGTTGCAGTTGGGCTTTAAGCCGGATGACCTGCCCCCTGCGTACACCGAGTACAGTGTGCCAATGTATCCTCACCCGGTCCAGGCACCAGCGGCCCAGCTCTAAGAGTCCTGTCTGTCAGAGGCCAGTCTCATTATTGCACTGCACACTGTTTTCTGTCTTTTATAGTGTGCCTGTGCTTTCATAATGAGTGATCTGTGTGTGCTCCAGGTTTAAACACATCACCAGACCACATTCACAGCCTTCACAGAGTCAGTGAAACACTTAGGACAGAGACAAGGGTTTAATCCTCATGTGTCATGTCAGTGTGCTTATCCACTCATTCAATCTATAACACATTTTCAAAACATCACTGATCTTATAACATCTCAGTTGCGTTTCTATACACAATAGCGCCACCGTGTGGCCATTTTTGTGTTTACAAACTATGGTACCTCCGTGTGGCCACTTTAGCAGCACTTTATCATTTATCCCTGTCAACAATCTAATGTGAAAAGACCAGGCTATTAAAAAAAAGGATGTTATAATTTATTTATTGATGATTCTTTACTGATTATGTTCTGTATTACTTTAATTAGAACTGTTTACTAAGTTACGTTTACTAACTTTTTACATTTGTATTATGTAACTTTAGTCATAGAATCATGATGTTGTAAACTTATACTGAATGTTTCAGTCATCGCTTTAAATAAAAAAGTGAAATCATATTATACCTACACTAATGGCTGTGAAACTGGAACAGGTTAGTATACATCAAAGACAGTACAATGTTTAATACTATTTTGTTTTGGGGTTTTTTCTTACTTTAGAAGTATGGTTTTTGAACCTGGAATACTGTGCTTGAGAAGAAAATGAAGTTAATATGAATAGACCACACTGAACACAGCTTCAGACGTCGTGGTCATATCAGCGGACAGTAGATAATGATATATTTTGGTCATTGGAGAGTCTCTCTGGGCCTTATCACTACAAGGAAGCAGAATCTGAAGTCTTCTGTGCAACCACATGGCTCAGAGCAGTAGACAAAGAGTAGAATACAAAGTGCCACATTTATTAGGACATAGGGTACAGTCAATTTGTCCTGCTCTGGTCCCAGTTTAGTACAAATGTAGACTTTTTTTTTTTTTGTATAATTCCGAGTTTAGTCCCACTTTCGATGTAGTGAGCACACCTATAATAGTGTATAGAAATGAACAGAAAATGTTTTCATAATTTCAGTGTTAAATGTACCATAATGAGCCTCTAAACAAAAGGGGAAAAGAACCAGACAATACCTGTGATGCCTATAAAGGGCCATATCTTTGGCCCTTTATAGTTCCTTATGTACTATGAATCTTGATTGATCTAATACAGTTTTAAATGCCGGTTTAGTCCCAATTTAGATGTGCGGTTTGTGTGTGAACAACACACCCTAAAATACCTCCCCAGTAAAATGAATTATGAAATTAGTGAATGCTTTGCTTTTCAAACGTCTTTAAATTAGGTCAGGGTCATCTTTCAGTCAGTCCATTATGCCCTACAGTATGCGGCAGCTGTTGAAGAGCTACATTCCAGGGGTGTGTGGACGCAGGTAAACAGGCTATGACTACATGACCAAACCGATCATGCTTTAGGGTTGATGACCTCTATGTTAACTCTTTTTGCAGGTTTAACATAGTATACCTTATTTGGATGCTTCAGTTATTCACTGAATTCAAGTTATTCACCCGTGGGCCCTCTGACTTTTCTTAGTTTATTCCTTTTTTTCCAACTACGAAACTGTCAAGCTCCTGGGCATTTAAAACATAAAAAGAAAGATATGATTTACTTAAACCTGCCATTCAGGGATGCATCAGGATCTATTTGAACACCAAAATCACAAGTAAAAACAAGCCTGAAATGTACAACATTTTAGAACACCTTTTATAAGCATTCCACTTTCTTTATTCTTAGTTAATTACATGGAATGTTGAGACCCAAAAAAATACCCAATCTGCAGTCTGTCAGCCCATTACTCCAGACAGCAACTTTACTTCCACTTACCATTTGAAATCAGATGTTTCTTTGTTTGATTGTTACCATTTAAATTAAATACATCAGGTGTTTTCGTATTAATCTGCCATAATAAGCAGTTATATATATACTTATATTCATATTTAAGGCCCATTATGGCACATATCAGCCAAACATTTTAAAGTTACGACTAACAACACTAATACTAATATAAATCCACAATACAAATTAGGACATTTCAATAGCTTGGACAAAAATGTAGGCTACTAGTGCAAACGTTTAACACGCTCAAAACCCGGATGGACCAGTGTTGTAGGACAGTTCCACTTTGACATATGGCTTACATGTCTGGTTGTAATCCATCTAGAGTCACACATGTGCTTGCCACGAATACCATGTTGTCAGCTCTTTTTATTTAGTACATACCTTTACAGTCTGATAATGAATAAGTCCAAAAATTGCCCTCTATTTCCTATTGCACATATTCAGTGGTATAGTTCAGTGTTTTCAAAGTGAGAGTACAGTGTTCAGAGCTGCGTTAGTGTACATGTGGGTGCTGAGTATTCCATATTGTGCATGCTTTCTGAGGATTCTCTCATGCAGACGCGCAATAAATAAACTATTGTGTCCCAGTGAATACAAAGTAGAGCTCGTACAGGCGGCCACTGTCTTTTGTCTGTGCATCTGGAACGGTCCGTGGTGAATGAGACGCGTTTTAAGACGTTGGTGGAGCGCTTACATAAGCGTGCACATCCCACCATTGCATCCCGCACACTATAACACAGGTCCTCCGCGTGTGCGCACGTGCGTGTGTTTACGTCACCACGCCCCCCACGTTTGACTCTCGGCGCTGCCATAGGTCGGACGCAAAGGTAGCGGCGCGTGCGTGTGCTGTATAAAAATCCAAAGCCCGCTCCTCCATACGCCTTTTCAGCTTCTTTCTGCGCCCGTCACAGCTCCAAAGAAACATGCCTAGCAAGAGAAAGAAGAACAAGCGCCGCATGCGCAGGGTGGTGAGTGGCACGCTTAATAATCGAGCAAAATAATCTATTTTTTGCCATGAGAAATCGTCAGTTAGGATCATTTTTTAAGCTAGCCTTTGTCATGTTGTGCTTTTGTTCCTATCGCCCGTGGGTGACGCGCAGAGCGATACAAAAGCAAATAACGAGGGAAAAATCTATTTCATCCTCAAGGAAAACAAGGAAAAAAAGAAAGATAGTGAATTCCTTGTTTATTTCGTCATTTTAAGATTTCGTCTCTTTCCTTTGTGTCCTGGGGGCAAAAATAATGTGCATAAACAATAGGCTTAATAAAGATGCTCATCAGGAAAGTGCGCACTTTAATCCGCGCCAAATAGTTGACCCAGCGTGCAAAAAGAAAAGGAAAAAGATAGCAAATTAACAATGATGTGCTAAAATGACACGTGGTGGATTCTCAGTAGCCTATGGACACTTGAAAAAACCAAGTCACTTCTGTACATTGAGTGCCAAAGCGGAGTGGGTGTGGCGAAAAGGAGCGCAAGTATAACACGGAGTCTCCATTTTCGCAAACTTACATCATCGTCAAGCACTTTCACTGCACTCAACGGGCTGCCCGAGTCTAATATGTGGATGCACTTTAATAATTAATGCTGTTTGCTTGTCAAGTGCAGAGAGTTTCTGTGAGATCCCTCCCTTCCCTTCATAGTAGCAGCCCTGCCTCTCATCACCCGGCAGCTGTATATGGCAGTGAGCGTAGAGTGAGGAAAGCTTTGCACAATGTCAGTTAAAAATGGCTCCTCTAGTCCACTTAGATAGCCACTTGCACATCACCACCACCACCACCACCATCACCACCACGTGTTATCATATCTGCAGAAGGTGCCTGTCCTGTGAGGAACGGCATCCGGTGTAAAGCATTGTCCTTTTGCTGATCGTTTTGATTCACACACTTGAAAACATTACCCACGTTCCAGTGCGATGGATAAAAGGTCTCGGCAAAGTAACAGTGGCCTGATTATATGCTGGTAATGATACGATTAGGCCCAGTGTTCAACCCACACAGCATCTCCCATGGGTGCTGCTGACTCCTACACTTTCTGTTCCCGCTTGGCCAGACCTGTCAGGAGAGCTCTGATCAGTCTAATTAGAATCCTTTATCTAAACCAGCTTTTGGCCGGGCTTTTAGTATGGTCCCTGTGCTGTACCCCCTCTGCATCGCGGCCTGGCAGTCCTAAAAGCTCATGTAAGCCCCAGGGGGTTTTGTCCAGAGTTGGAAAAACATGTTGAACCTGACTGGGGTGGCATGTGTGGTATTTCTACAAACAAGTTCATGAGCAACTCTTCGACGTCCTGTTGGCTGTTAGAAACTGTATTGTAACGTGTGAGCTTCTGTGTCTGTGTAAATTCCCTCGTGGATCAGTAAAGTTCGTCTCATGTCTAGAAGATCATTTGATCACATACTTAAAACGTAATAACTTATGCACAATTTACTGAGGGATCCTTTCAACAAGAGCGATAACTATTGGAATGGGGCCAAATGCTGATTGCTCAAGATGGAATTCATATGCCTTTTTGAGTTGCTGGATAAGAAAAACAATAAGGTGGAAGAATAAAAAAAATAGCAACACTACAACAAAACGAACAATTGCATTCTTCCTGTCTAGATTCATTTTTCACACTGTGTCCCAAGTTGTTTACTCGTCGATTCAGCACAGATCTGACAGTATTGCTTCTCAGTGTTTACTATGTATGTTTTTTTCCGTCTATGTAGCAAGCCCAGAGGAGAATTCTGGAGGAGCAGCATGCCGACTCTCCACCAGTCAAAGCAAGTCCTGCTTTATTTGTAGGCGCACCTGGAACAGTTTCCAAAAAAACTGCTAAAAAGCCTAAACCAGCTCCAACAATTGTACCAGAAGTGGTTGCAAAGGTACCAGAAGCGGTTCCTATTGCAGTTCCTATTGTGGTGGCCCCTGAAGTTATACCAAAAGAGGAACCTGTGGCCCCAGTCGAGATTGAGGTACCAGCAGAACCTGAACCAGAGCCAGAGGTTGTGGTTCTAGAGCAGACTCCAGTAGAAGTGGCGATCCCTGAAGTTCCTGCTCCAGTCATCGCAGAGGAACCAGTCGTCGTAGAGGAACCAGTCGTCGCAGAGGAACCAGTCGTCGCAGAGGAACCAGTCGTCGCAGAGGCCCCAGTCGTCGCAGAGGCCCCAGTCGTCGCAGAGGCCCCAGTCGTCGCAGAGGCCCCAGTCGTCGCAGAGGAACCAGTCGTCGTAGAGGAACCAGTCGTCGCAGAGGAACCTATTGTAGAGGCGTTACCGGTGGAAGCAGCTGAAGTTGAAGTCGCTGTTGTTCAGGAAGAGGAAAAAGCAATTCCTCTTGAAGCAGAACCAGAAATTGAGGTAGGGAACAACTTCGTAAGGAGTACTTCTTATATTCATCCAACTTTCCGGTTGCCTTTAAGATTAGTAGTTTGGGACCACCACAAGACTAACTGGTAGCTCCTATAAGTACATTATAAACATATGCACAACAACACAGACAAAACGTGCTCTGTTGTGGGTAAATTTGTGACATCTAGTGGTTAATTTTTAAAGTTGCAACACACCAAATCACCTATCCATCTAAACCGCTTGGGCTTTTGGTTAGGAGTGTACTTCAGATGAAGCATTAAGCTGACTTTAAGCAAACGCTGGAAGAAAAAGGGAAAAAAATAGATTTGTGCAAAAGAATGGCCATATTTTATCCGCGCACATGTCAATGCTGTCCTTGTGGCTTAAGTGAAGAATCAGGTTGGACTGAAGGAAAGCTTGTCGGTTTTTTCAGAGGCACTGAGGGGGGGCTTAGTGGGGTTGGGAGGCACAGGGAACAGCGTGTACTATTTAGGAAAGGGGTGGAGAGGGGGATAGGCTGCATGAGTGTGGACTGGCCAATGTCCTGCTTACAGATTTACACACACGTGGAGTAAAAACTACTTTTTATGTACAGACGGAATCATAAAGGCTAAACAATCATTTATTTTACTGCAGGTATTGAATTTTTTTTTTTAAGTACCGGTATTCCACTCAACAAGAGGTGTCACTGTATTTCTATTAGGCCTATCAAATTCAATTGTGAACTCTTCTTCTTTAATTATTATAAGTTAGCAGTGGATGCCAATTTAGACAATTGTCATATTTGTTCCCTGAAAAAAAAAAGTGATTATCTCAGTGATTTGAGTACAAAGTCTTCATGCATGGATTTGGGTACAGAACGTTCAAAGCAGCACAAACAGTATGTATTTCATGGTGAGAGTCAGATAACACAAAAAACCAAGGCAAAGTCCATTTTAGAAAAGTTGAAAAGCTTTTATTCCATCTTGGCTATTAAATATTAAAAACTTGCGCAACAACGCAACATGTTTTCAGACTCTACAAGATTTTACCCTGCAGAAAACCTTTTTCCACATAGCGCTTCTCATAATATTCTTTTTGTATTTCAGTTTGCACAAGCCTAGAGCACAAACACATGGTACACACCTAAGTTAATACTCTTTGTTCCCAGGGGCTGAGCCATTACCACGCAGTCTGCACATATGTACTCTATTTTCAGTGTCCTGACTTATTTTAAAGGAAGTCTTATCAGTGGTGGACGTATGCCAGAGCTCCACACACGGCTATACTGTCCAGTCCCTTTGCTGAGTGTGTTTAGTGTGTTTTGCGGCCGACCCACCGAGCTGCACCAGGCCAATAAAGTTGTTCTCATTTGAGATGGGCTGCCCTTCACTTTGCAGTGTCCCTCCTCCTCCTCCCCTTCCTCCCACCTACCTCTCTGTCGCTATACTATTCCTTAAATGTGCCAGTTTTTCCTCATTTTGTGCAAACTTTGCCACATAGGAGTATAGAAGTTTCTCAACTGGGGACAAATTACACTAGAATAAAAGGTATAAGGTTTACCATTGTAAATAGCTTAGTTGGTGGAACGTTTTATGATTTTTTAGTATTACTCCTTTTTTACTGATTGCTACTAGAACGTAAAATTACAGTGAGTGGCCGTTGAGTAGCCATGGGGATAGTGTTTAGTTGGCTCCGTCCCAAAGCAGAGGTGGGCCACGCTCCTCTTGAACATGTCACCACAGACACGCAGGTGAGTACAAGGCCGTCATATACATTCTGGCATGGCAGCAGTTTGGCCAGAAGGGATGGGGGTGTGGCTCTCACTGTACATTATGTACTAGCCAGGGTTCGGGCCCCCTCACTCTCACTCCTCTCCCTCCTTCTCTGT
Organism: Eucyclogobius newberryi; assembly: GCF_026437365.1. Lineage (NCBI taxonomy): Eukaryota > Metazoa > Chordata > Actinopteri > Gobiiformes > Gobiidae > Eucyclogobius > Eucyclogobius newberryi. Next base: position 22,683,421 of record NW_027316278.1, read on the forward strand.
CAACCCCTCACCCTCTGCACATGCTCTACACTTGAACCACATTGTTCTAACAGGGACGATGGTTTGGTTTTGTGGTTGAATTTTGATTGTGGTGTAGTTTTATAATTGAACTCGCTAAAGAGGAACAAGTCTCAGCATTTAGAGTTAGGTTTTTGCATCATATATCACACTTTTTTCTAACAAATCCTCTGTAGTGATTTTCAAAGCTTTGTTCTGTAGGTTTATGCATGGTAACTTTTCAGGTTTGCTTTTGCTGTCGCTAAAGAACAAACTTCCTTACTCAACTTTAAAAAATGTTGCACAAAAGACTGTATTTTCAAAGTTTTTCAGCAGCTGCTCCTACTTAAGTATTCATATATGCATGCCTTTTCTTATGAGATTGTAAGACTGTTAAAGGGGCATAAAGGCCCTGCCTTCCATCTCTTAACTGGACATCATGAATTTGTAGAACATGAATGCAACCTATATCCCTTTAGATTTTACTTAAAATGGCCGTCTTGACTTGTTTTTCCTCCACTGCTGGGACAGGCTGAGGGGGTGTGTGCAAACTATGCATAGGGGCCTTCCCCCACACTATGCAAGCCTACACTCAAATGTATATTTACTCTTGTCCATAGACATATGTGACACGTGGCTTTTGTTGAAATGTTTGCTAAATCCCTCCAGTATTGAATAGCTCCGGATTCTATTTCTGGTTTTGCTGGATTTGGGGAGGTGATGTTCTGCTTTAACTTGTTGTTTGACGAGTTTGTCCTACATTTAAGATGGGCAGTTTCGAGGCAAGCTAAATTATTCACTCAAACACCACCACGTTTTGCAATATTTATGTAATGCTCGGTGCCATTCTGTCTGGGAGCACTTTGTCACCGTAGGCTGCCAGCCTGTAGTGCCAGTGATCACAAGGCAAAGAAACACAAATAAATAGTTCGAATAAACTATTATTTGAGTTCAAATATAAGTAATATAACACGTTCTATGAAAGAGTGGGTGTACAAGTGTCCTGCACCAAAATCGGCTGCCACATTCCTGGATGGAAATGATGCCTCCCCCTTCCCATGCTTCCCCCTTCCCATGCTTCCCCCTTCCCATGCTTCCCCCTTCCCATGCCTCCCCCTTCCCATGCTTCCCCCTTCCCATGCTTCCCCCTTCCCATGCTTCCCCCTTCCCATGCCTCCCCCTTCCCATGCTTCCCCCTTCCCATGCTTCCCCCTTCCCATGCCTCCCCCTTCCCATGCTTCCCCCTTCCCATGCTTCCCCCTTCCCATGCTTCCCCCTTCCCATGCTTCCCCCTTCCCATGCCTCCCCCTTCCCATGCTTCCCCCTTCCCATGCCTCCCCCTTCCCATGCTTCCCCCTTCCCATGCTTCCCCCTTCCCATGCTTCCCCCTTCCCATGCCTCCCCCTTCCCATGCTTCCCCCTTCCCATGCTTCCCCCTTCCCATGCCTCCCCCTTCCCATGCTTCCCCCTTCCCATGCTTCCCCCTTCCCATGCTTCCCCCTTCCCATGCTTCCCCCTTCCCATGCTTCCCCCTTCCCCCAGGCAAAGCTACCGAGCCAAGGAGATCTATGCCTTTTCATTGCACGAAACCAATGTTGGTTCTTTCTTTGGACACTTTGTTTCTAGAATTTACTTCCCCCTAAGTTTGACACTTGGATGAGTGAGCATTTTGACTATGATCTGCATTCATAAGTTATTCCTGTGTTCTTTACAGGTCTTACCAGAAGTACCAGTGGCTGCTCCTGCAGAGATAGAGGTAATACACAAAACTACTTGTCAGCACTTTTCAACAGCACTTCTCACTCTACAGAGCTATGGGGATCGTGCATACGTGTCATTGGAGTTTCACTGACACATAATTCAACAGTTGAAATGTCTTCTGGCCACAAACTGTCAGTGGCATAAGTATGAAAAGCCAAGCAAATGAAAGAAATATGTTTAATAGGAGCTGATTTCTAATATAAATTTTGACACGCAAATGTGAATGCAAAGTTATTATATTTAAGCTTGAAGCTCAAGAAAAGAATTATATTTTTTAATAATTACAGAATATAACTATGTATATTATAATGTATAGTGCAAAGTAAATGGTGCACTATGTAATATTTCTGGTAGACTCGAGGGTCCGCCATGTCTCCATGGAAATGTAGATGGTGCATTCCAGGCAGAAGCCTGGAATGCACCATCTACATTTATGCCATTAAATGTATCCAGCTCCAGGAGACGAGCAAGGTCAGATCAGAGACAAACCTGCTCACCGGAAGAATTCATATTTTTAGCAATAAAAACAGACGAGCCTTATTGTGGAACATTCCAGGCAATGCAATAGCATTTTAATGGAGACAAGCAGTTAGCAAACTCTCCACTAGAAAAGTTACAAAGTGCTCTATTAAGGCAAAACATAATGTATCTCAAAACACATATTTATTAATTTGCATGCTACTATACTGCTCCACACTTCCCTGGCCACATGTCCTTGAAGCACACACACAGACGAAATAGAAAGATCATTCAATGGATATGTGTGTACTGTGTGTACTAATAAACATCTCACCTGCACAAGTTGTACGTTTACAAGTAACTGCCAGTCAATACCAAAATCACACAGGAGGTAACACCTGCTGGATGTTGATGTCATTTGCCCATTCATTACCATTGTCCATTTGTGTATCATTTACGTCATTAGCACTAGCTGTGATTAGCTTAGCTGCATGCTGCATGTTGTACTTGTTGTTCATGTTGCTTTTGCATACACAGACGCATGGTGTGTGTGTGCCAGAGCCCCAAGCGGAGGCCCAGGTCACAACTTTGACTGAACAGGTCACTGTTAACGAAGACAACGTGGAAGAACTAATCGCAGAACAACACACAGAATCGTTGGAGTGTAATGAGAAATCAAAAGTGGCCCCCATAGACGTCACTGAAGCTGAATCTCAAAGCTGCTCTGTCGAGGTTGCAGTGGATGAGACAGAATCTATCGAGTCTGAATTAGTTGAAACAGACGTGGTAGGGGTTATCAGCAATGACGTCACCGAGCCCGATGTCGAAGCAGAGGAGGAGGAGGAGGAGGAGGAGCCGGTCGAGGTGGCTGTGGATGAATCTGGAGCAGTTGAGCCTGAGTTAGTTGAACCAGAACCAGCAGAAGTGGTGTCTGAAGCACAAGTAGTGGAGTGTGAGGAGAGCCATTCATCTGAAGAAGAGGAGAGTGAGACAGAGCTGTTGTCTGACGAAGACCCTGCAGAGACTATTCAGATCACACAGGTGCCATTATCACACCTAAACCAATCTTAATTATTCTTACTTCACTCTTTTTTCCGAACAGTTTCTTGTGCGTGAGTGATGTTTATTTGGCCCAGATTTGTTTTAAGTTTATCAATAGCAGATGACACATCACTACAGAAGTGCAATACATAATAAACTCAATGGGTAGAGCTTTGGCAAATATAGGAGGCAATTATAGCCTGCCTATAAAATGAATAAATACATTTAAGATTTTTAACAAATCAAATCTTGGTCATTTGTGTTTGTTGTATGAAAAACCCCACACTGTCTTCATCCTTGTTCTCCATCTGTGTTTTTCTAACTCTTCATCTAACTAATGTAAAATTATAGTAAAATAGTAATGATAGTAATAATGTTCTGACTTTTTTGCTATGCAGGTGGCTCCTATTCCAAATGGTGATCTCCAAGTGGTGAGTATTATAGAAGTGACTTCCATTACTTAGTGGTTTACAGTGATGTAATGAACTCCTCCTGTGATGGTTGTACTAGGAATCTGATGCTCTTCCTCTGCCTCCACTAACATCAGCTCCAGAGCCTGTTACTCAGGTAGAAGAAGTAAGAATAATCAATACCATTTCGTCCTGTAACGGGCTAAATAATAGGAATGGAGGTCAACCTGTATCTTGTGTAACTTTATCTCTCAGGCTCCTGTGGACACAGCTGACGTTATGGTGGACGACTTTGTTGTCACAGCCTCTTCTGCTCAGGTTATTGAACCGCAAACCATTGAACTGCTCCCCGTTTTTGAGAAGGTTTGAATTCTCTTGATAACATCACAAAATGTTGCTGTTTTTAATGTTACAAAGTCACTAAATAGCCTGCCTCTTTGTACATTAGCCAACAGGGGCTGTGTGTGAGATCTTTGGCCTTGGCCCAGCAAAGATGATCCCTGAGCCAGAGCTGGTCACACCTGCCGAGAACGTGCTCACTGTAAGTTTGTTTTCACAGTGTACTGCTCATTAGGAAGGACCTGCTCAAGAACCTCAGTTAACATATTTACAACATTCACAGTGTGTTTGCTCAGTGCCGTTTTCTAAACCTCTTTAACCTTCAGGATGTTGTTGCTGCCAGCTTAGAGACCAGTCCCTTGGAGGAAGGATCACTAACAAATTCTTCAGTTGTAAGTTAAAATTGATTGTGTTTGTATTATGCACAGCACTGCAGTTAACTTGACTGTTTTGGTTTTCAGTTTGCGGGCACTGAGTGGATGAAACAAACTCAAGAAGTTTCAAGTCTTGAAATTTAGACTCGTTTTGTAAGTTCAAACTATATTTGTCTCTGACCTGGAGATGAGCTGTTTACTAACTAAATCCTGTTTTCCAGATTACCCTCAGTGATTTTGGAGGACTTTGGAGGTTTGGCAGAGATCAACCTACTGACTGTCCTTGTTGGGATGGTCAGGATATTGCATGTACCTCCACGCTTTGAAGTGCCTTTCTCTCACCCTGGTTCCTGTTGAACTCCAGACCAGATGTCAGTGTCCCAAAAAATGTTTCACTCATATGAAACATCTGGAACACATTCATACATCACAACTTTAATATAAGTTTTCCAGTTTAGCACCCATTTGAAAGGGAAAATACTCTACAAATTTAAAAATAAGATGGGGCTTTATTACAATTCACCATTTTAATACTAATGAATTTCCACTATTGATTTATGAAGGAAGATTAATTCTGATCCTTTCCAATATCATTTTCTCATAGATTTTCTGTTCATACTCCAAAAAACAACGTTCATCTATTTTCAAAAACGATTTGTGCAATGCTAAAAGTCCTAACGGTTTAGGCATACTGCCACCGCTGCTGGAGAGTAATGTTTATGATTAAGCATGAACTCACTTTTCTTACTCAATTTGTATGGACCAGAGGAAGTGGAGGTTCTTGTTTTGTGTTAATTGCTGACCTTTAAACGTTTTTTTTTTTTTTTTTCTATGAGTAAAAAACGTTTCCTTAAAATACACATTGTTCACAGTAAATACAATACAATTCTGCATTAAAATTGTTCAGAAATAAAAAAAAAACTTTCAAATAATTTCAAATTTGTATGTTTTTCCTCCTTTTAGAATGTAAGGATTTGATTTTAACATGGCACTGTCACATTAACCACTAATTAGGCTCTAACCACTCTGCCATTAGGGCTCTCGCCTCCCAATAAGGAGATCACAAGTTTGATTCCCGGACCAGACCAACATCACAATCAATTGTTATCCTTGGTTCTCCGGGTTTTCAAGCTTCCTCCCGCAGTCAAAATAGTCAATTGGCAACTGTGATTTGGCCCAAGTTAATGAACCTGAGAGTGACTAATTGTGTGTCACTGGGATAAGCTCCAGTCACCCGCACCCCCAAACAGGCACAAGCAATAGAAAATGAATGAATGAACAGTCATAGTAGGTGGATAATAAAGACGAATCAGATCAAATATTTTAATTATCTTCTTTTTGCATTGAAATTTACATTCATATTAGAACAATGTAATTTTGGTACAGTAAACACTGCCAAGTAGTCATTTTTCATGTCTCATCCTTAAAACGACAATCATTCTGATAAAGATGAGGCTTGAATCCACTGGCCCCAAAGGTTAGAATTTCAATTATTGTTAAACCAAATCAAATGAATAAGACAAACGCCTATAGACTATACAAATGATAAGGACAGAGTTTACCAATAGAGGATATATTAAGAGTAAAAGCACATTCTTGTCAATAACAGATGCTTTGGAATGAAACACAGAAGTTCAATGTGATTCTGTTCAGCCACCACGTTCAATGTATATATTATCTATCATGTTCATCAATACATCTCCATGACCCACTACCCCAGCCCAAAACATAATAAATAAGTGGATAAATTGATTGGTCCATGAGGTAAAATATGTAGACTAAAAGATAGAATACCAATGGAAAAATATACAACTGTGTCTGAAAAATAAGGGTTGAAAAAGGTTTTCATTATCTTCCTCTGCAAGTCCACTCACATTCTGCACATTCACACTGTCAGATGGAGCTCTGGACCCAATCATCTGTCCAGGCTGGAATCCAAACAGAGCCACCTTACTTGGAGTTTTCTATTTACACTAATTGGATGATTCAGACAAAGACATAACTCAAATAATAATGATGATAAAAGCGTTGTAATTTTTATTGTCCATTGTCCTTCATTTGATCACATAGAACTCTGCACTGCACAGTAAATGGCAGGCCTTGCTAAAAAGATGGGCTGCCGTGACATACGCCAGTCAAAGCAATAGCCTGACTGAGCTGGTAGACATTTCTGCTACAAGGAAAGAGCACTTGAATGAGACCTGGTCCATGTAGGAATACCCTGCTATGGTTTTGAACACACCTCACCCTTGCTCAGAGGCTTTGGTGTGTAACAGCATGCAGTTCACAGGAAGGACAACTTTTTCATTACAAAATAAAAAGAGCACTTCAAAACAACAGCCCACATAGAATAATACTGGGCTGCTCCCCATTCACAAGCCAGAAGTTTGAGGATGCAGGTTTAGACCGGATTTGGGGTGTGAAGAGCTGAAACATCAGAAGCAGTAGAGCTGTAGTGTTGGGCAGGCACCTTTATGAAAAAGAGGTTAAAAAAAAATCCCAGGAGTCACCTTCAAAAGGTGCAGCAGTGGTACTTTAAAATATTCATGGGACTTGGCAGCACCAATCACTTCTTTCTTCAGCCTTTGAGGCAAGTCAAACGCTTTCGCTGTGACCACTCTTCAATATTTGATTTTCTTCGATGATCACATTAAGGAATTGGTCAGTAATCAAATGTGTGATTGCATGCTGAAGATTGCACAGACATTTCATTGGTGTCGCCAGTCAAAAGCTACAGGACAATTTCACGATGGAGTGCTTCTGCTTGCATGACAAACCAGATTCAAAGAGCATCTACCAGCAGTCTTGTATGCTTTAGTCACTGCTAAAATCCTGTTTTTTGTTTTTTTTTAACCTCTGATTGTCCACTGGGTCTCAACATTATTTTCGCAGCACCGCTGAAGCCTTTGTAAAAGGAGGCAGTGACTTTACCCTAATTGCCAGGTCTGTGGGCAGAAACGTATGTCCATAATAATCTCCACGTTTAGGCAGAACACATTTCCCTTTTGTGTAGAAACTGCAGAGAAATGCAAGCAGAGACTCGGGGTTAAGGGAATGTAGAGAGGACACCTCTCAGAGGCTCACCCCTAAGGCCCAATGTGGGCACAGTCTAACCCTTTGTCAAATGTGGATTAGGCCCAGACCAGTTCCATCTGATCTGGCATGGATCCTGGACACTCTTAAAACAGGGCTTTTGATCCTTGGTTTTCAAATTCTGACCAGGCATCATTTAGTTCCATAAAGATCATTTTTGCATATTGCTCATATGGTTGATCAGCTGCCTATAAGAAAGAAAATACATTTGAGACACGTTAATCAATTTAGCCATTCAAGTTAAGATTAGACTTGTACCTTATCTGGGTGGACGATCAGCACAGCCTTCCTGTAGTACTTCTTGACTTGATCTGGAGTCACCAGGTCAGCCATGCCCACCTGCTTCCAGCGCGTCTCCCCCTCCCAGAGCACGGTGTGGAGAGTGGACAACAGGGCGCGGATGTTGCGCTCCTTCCCCTCAATCCAGTCCAGAATCTACCGAACACAGAGCACCACGACGATCAAAACTGATGATAGTGCGGTTTAGCGTTACATGTAATGTGATGAGCAGATTACCTGTAATTTGAGTGGATCGATTTCTTTTGTCATCTCCTGTCTTCGCATCTCAGCTATAGTCCTTGGTCCCTTTTTATCAAATGTAGAAGCAAAGCCCTGAGTTGAGAGCAAGTCCACAAAGTCTTCCTCCTTTACTTTTGGCTTTAAACCTGTATCATAACAAAAAGGTTAATTCAAAGAGCTAACATTACAGCCAAAAATCAATCATACTAGCTGAGGTGATATTATGGCAACTCTCACCAAAGCTGGGCCCTCGCAGGCCCCGGTCCTCTCTCCCGCCGATGACACTGGCGAAGTTGAGGTTGTAGTTGGGTTTGAGGGGCTGTGGTGCCGGTGGGGGTTTGGGAATGGACGCAGACCCCGATGATGGCATCCAGGCTTTGTTCTGTGCTGAGGCAGGTCTCCCCGGGTGCCACGACTGGTTTTGTGTTTTAGCAGTGGATGAAGAGGATGCAGGTTTTGTGTTGAAAGAGGTAGCAGAAAAACTACTACTTGAGGAACCTGTAAAGAGTAAATGTTTCAATTAATCGAGACATAAAGGGATGAATAGACAAACTGTTAAAAAAGGCAGCACTTTTCTTACCAGGTAAATTGGAGCTTAAATTTCCCAGGTCAGCAAAAGGATCAAATGTCTGAGACTTTGCCTTTGACATAGAGGAGACACCAGATGCTGTGAAAGAAATAAAAGCCACAAAGTATTATTATTACACAAATACAACTTGAAAGTGCAGAGCCTACATATTTTTAAAGAAATTAGGTTGTTACGGCTGTTGCTGTTGTTTAGGGCGGCAATTAATACTTATTTTAGTAGTTGACTTGTTAGTGATAATATTATGGATTAGTTAAACAATTAGAAATAAATACATACAAATTAAGATAGAAATAGTTTATTGTATTTAGCCATTTTATATACTACTGCTGCCCTTTGTGTTATAAAACATATTTTGCATGCGTTTTAGTCTGTATAATCTAGGGCTGAAACAAATTAGAATAGATAACCAATATAAATGTCACGTAATTTAGTAATGGAATAACTGTAATGGAATAACTGTCTGTGAATATATTCTATCAGGATTTCCTTAGCACTGTGGCTGGGTCAAAATATTTAAAATTCTCATATTCACAGGCCTTTCACAATCTAAACAAATAATTGATTAATTAAAAGAACAGTCACTATATAAAATCGATAACAAAAAAATCCAAATGACAATTCGATTATCAAAATGCGACTACAATCATTTTGATGGTCAATTAGTCACAATTATTTTGTGTAATTGATGCAGCCCTATTGCTGTTTATTAAACTATAGCATCACAATATATTAACTGTAACGGCCTGCTCACTGGCCTCTCCAAACGAGCTGCACTTTACGGGCTTGTTGAAGTCTCTCAAAATGCTGCACTTTGGTTATTCAGTTATCCCACACCTGGTGGTGGTAAGCTACTTTTGTAGCCACAGCTGCCCTGAAGTAGACCGACGGAAGCGAAGCTGCCGATCTGTGCCAACAGCCTCTCCAACCACCACCAAGCACTACCGTACTTACACACTCACATTAAAACATTGCAAGGTGGATGAACTATCCTGCCTAAGGACAGAACGACAGAACTTGTGTCCGGACAGACAACAAAACCTGTTACAAGTGTGAATCAAACCAGGTACAAATGTTTGTTTTACCAGTGTCTATTAGTACCTGTGTTTATGTAGTTAGGTTTGCTCGCTGAGGAACTCATGCCGGCAGAACCACTTGTGGCCCAGCTTTCCCAGCCTCCCAGCAGGTCGGGCTGACTGGCTGAGGATGTCATTTTAGGGGTGTCATTAACAAGTTTGTCTGATGGGGCAAAAACAAGATTAGAAAGTGAATAAGTTGTTACCATACATTTCACAAACTAAAATAAAAAGAGTACCATCATTCCCACTTACTAAGATTGAAGAGACTGGTGTTTGAAGCTGGGGCAGCAATACTCGGAGTTGAACTGGTTGCAGAACTCTCAGAACCCAGAAAATTTTCAAACAGGTCCGGACCGGACTCTTTACGAGAGGAGACTGCTCTGGAGCCAGAGCCCATTCCAAAGGGATCAAACAAGTCGCCCGTGGCTGTAGGACATAATGAGAAAGCTGAATATAATAGTAGGAGCCAGAAGTGATATTGTAACTGCAGAAAAAGAAAAGTGAACTTACGTTTTGGGTCTCGGGGGGCTCCACTAAAGAACAAGTCTTCATGCACTGTTCCTGAGTTTCCAGAAGGGGGTGCAAAAAAATCATTAAGGAGGTCACTGTTGCTGGAGGCGGCTTTCATGCCACTTTGTGCTGCTGGCCGAGGACCAGAGGACGAGGAAACAGGATCGGAGTTTAACCCCAAGAGGTCGGCTGTATCTGCGGGAGGGTCCTGGGCAATAGGAGCGGGTGTCTGGAAAAGACAAAAACAAAATAAAACATCTTTGTGCCACACTCAAGTTTACGCTGATGAGCTCAAGCAACTTGACCCACCTGGAAATCAGCATCAAAGAGTGGTTCGCTTGTATCTCGTGACAAGGGCTCTCCACTTGGAGCAGAGTAAGACACAGACTCGCCATCAGACTGATCACTCAGAGTGTCCTGGTCATTGAAGGATCCGCCAGTTTGACCGTCATCATGAGGATAGGAAGCATCTGAAACGCAGCAGTGCCACGGCCGGTTACACTGGTTCTATACATGGTCAATAGAGACAATGGGCAATGAGTACCTTCCCAGTCAAGGGTCTGAAAGAAGTCGTTTGCATTGGTGTCCGTGCTGCCAGGAGACTCAATCTCTGTCACATTTGTGCTGTCTGGGGTTTGTGCTGGCTGAGGCGATTCTGAATCATAAAATGCAGAGGATCCAGGCTGTCGAGGAAGCTCGGGTTTACCTGAAAGGATCGTAATTAAGGATGTTTTTTAGAACATGGAGTCAAGTATAAAAACTGACAAATTGGTTAAACACATTTTAGCTAGGACAGTTCTGAAGGAAAATGAACCTTTAATTCAAGTGTCAATTACCAAATTTGCTCAGAATCTCCTGCTGTTCATCTCGGGAGGAGAAAAGGATTTTAGGATTTAGGCCCTTGGTCTGGAAACTCTCCCATGGAGGAGTCTTTGTGGTTGGTCGATCTCTTGGTTCAACTTCAATATTCAAGTTGACCTGGAACAAGTCTGGGTATTTCTCCTGAATGTCACATGCATCCAAGTCATACCTGTACAAATAAAATGCTCACATAATTCATGCATGGATTAGAGAATGTCATTTTTACTAGAAACTTCAAAACATACTTTGCAAACTTTACGGTGGTTGCATTTCTTGGGACAAATCCTGAGTGGAACTGAATTTGAAACATCTTCATGGAAGCCATCTAGTCAACACATAATTTAAAAATTAACACCATATTGTTTTAACCTCTCTAATAAATGATGCATAAATAATAATACAAGAGTATGTCGACCTTGGCCTGTAGACGTCCTCCCAGTGTGGATCTTGCATGGTAGATCACCACCAGCACGTCTCCTTGGACTGTCACATTCAGAGGAATTTCAGCCTTTCCATCCTCCATTTTAAAGTCCCTGTCAAATTAAAATGATATGAACACACAGAATATGTCAGACCACCCAAAAGGCAGAGCATTCATCTTTATTTTAGATCCTGCAAGCAACTTACTTCATTCTGTCGTACTCTTGAGAGGTTGTGAGAACACGCTCGTCTCCAACGTAAACTTCACAAAAAGGTCGGCACCCATTGCGTTGTTTGTTGAACAGTGGCACAGGTGTCATAACAATGGAGTGAATGGTTATGGGCTTACTGTGGGGAATGATGGGCTCCTCTGCCATCATGTCACACATGTATTCAATATACCTAACCAAAACACAACATTTATAGAAAACAAAATGCAAGTTTCACTGCAGTCCTTAAAAATCTAGAAATACCTCTTGTGTGAAGGCGCAATTCCAGGTGGGCAGCGTTTCATTGAGAACATATAGACAGCAGCTTCAGCTGTGGAGAAAAGGCGACAGAAACAAAGGAAGGAGCAAACTGCCACTGCAGACGCTGCTCTGCCATCCTAGAGACACAAACCACGTACATGTGAATACACACCTTGTACATAACTGGTTAGTTGGAATAGAAAAAATATACTGACCAAACAATGAACTATACAAATGTTTCTCTGGTCTTGTTTCAGCCACAGATGCATGTTTTTGCATACACTGTAGAGACTTCGGAGGTTAGGGGCACGACGCAGCTGCCAATTACATTCTGAAACCTAAACAAACACGAATTGTACTCTTAATACAAACTAATCGGAACTACAATTCCTCTTTGCATAGCAATGCCTTAATACTCTTTGGAAGTGACTACAACACGTACCCTGTTGTGGAATCGTGAAGGTCTATAGGAGCGTTTAGAGAGGTTGTACACAGCATAGTGGCCTGCGTGACGGGAATCCAGGAACAAGCGAACGTCCTCTATGTTATTCTTTATCGCTGACTCAACCCCCTCTGCTGGGAACGACATCACTGCACACAGACAGACACGCACAAATCCATCATACGTCTGCCCAACAAAACAATTTAATTTCAAATGTCTCACCTGCTATTCTGGAGGTAATGTATGAAATATCCAAGTCCCCTTTGGCATAGCTGCAACAGAAGAGAAGAGGAGTCACAAAACAGCACTACATAAACAATATGGCAGTGCAAATTATACTTCAAGCAACAAGTAGTTTTGCTAATAGAAAGGTTGTTATTGTACACGTATATGGGCATGATTTAATATCTAACACACAGTAAAGAGAATATTTTAAAACCACAAATCAAAAACACTGTAGCATACAAAGGGTTTATGACAAAGACAGACGCGGATGCCTAGAAGCTGATGATAACGTTACAAAAAAAGACAGTTATTACAATGGAATTAGGTTTTATGGTGATGGTTAGCGTAACGGAGCTAAATGTTTGTTTAGTACGGCACATACTGATCACTCATTCAGCCACACTGTTGTTGTGCTGTTGTGTTGCCAACATAAAACTGCTAAACATTAAAATTGTGTTCAATTGAAGAAAATTATATTACTTTTCTTTCTAACTTACATTTGACAAACAGTTGTGGAGTGTATAAGACCTATAAATGCTCCATGATGATCCGCAATCATTTGTGTGTGGCTGGATATTTGGACGGACAGTGCACAAAGTAGCTGTTTTTTTTTTTATTATTTAATGAAGAGCACGACATTCATCACATGCTTCATTTAACCTAGTTTTCAATGAGTGAATTTATAGGAGCAAGCTAAGCGCAGATTTAGAGAGGTTTTCTTCTGAATTATAACAGAGTGAAAACACAGAGCTGGACATGGCACACTTCAGGGACCTGTATTTACCTTGGGTTGCTAGGTTGATGGACACATAGTGGGCCATGAGGGATTGGGACAGAGAATAGAAACAAAATAAACAAAATAGGAACAAACAATGGGAAAGTGTGATATTTTTAAGCGACGCAGCAAATAAAATTAAAACTTTTTGTAATGTTTTGACAATGGAGTGTGTTCAGGATATGATTAAATCACAGTGTAAAAGCAGTGCGTCCTACCTAGCGACAGACTGGATGACCTTAGATGAAGTGTCCTTTATGTTGGTGAGGAAGCGCTCAGTCCCTCCCCTCAAAATATCCAGAAGACCACTCCCAGCCTGGTCAGGATCATATATGCCTGCAATAAAGGGGTGAAAAGAAAATACATTAACAGTACAGCTACTATTTTCAAATAATTAAAATATGAGAATATTTTTTGTTTGTCAATTTCATAATTTGATTAAAGTGATGGAAATAGACAATACAATTACAAGCGCCTAAAATTATATAAAACAAAAAACAACAAAGCTAGTACCTTTAAACTTGTCAATCAGTAATTTACTTTATCATGTATGACTCAATTATATACATTTTTTTTTAAAATAATCTAAACCTTTTGAAAAAAGCAAAGCAACAAATTCTGGGGACTCCTCAAGGAAAGATTTGTCCACTTGACAGATGGTGAACTAGAGTTCACTGCAATCCTCTTAATATGGAGTCAACAGCCGGCATTGGGCATTTTCTTCTAAATCTAGAAACCTCAGTTTATATGAGCAACAACAGACATCAATAAATTGCCTTAAGTGAACGCTCACACTGTTACCTACCCAACTTGAATAGTCAATGTTTAGTTTTTACAATATTAATAAACTTTCAATTCTATCATTCATCCAATTTTCAAGAATATGTTTGTCTTTTTATAAACCAAAACACGATCAATTATTAATTGACTGACAGAAACTTACTTTGGTCAAACAGCTGCCACACATTTAAGGGTAAAGACCTGTGACCGAAGGACAGGTAAGTCGTGACCTTTAGTCTTTCAGAAGTAGGCTAACAACTCCAGTGCAAGAGAGTACGTTCTGCTTTTCATTTCCATCAAACCAATATTCTGAGCAGTATGTATGTAGAAAAAAACAGGATACAGTATGCGTGAGGCATTCCCAGTTTTCTGATCATGCCCTAATGAAAAGCAACAGACTGGAAGGGTCAGACCAGTACCTGCGTTGTTGTGGACGTTTTGGATCTGTGTGGGCGGCTGCGCTCCATTGTTGCCGAAGCCTCCATTCTGTTCCAGCAGCTGCAGACATTCATAGCCATCAGAAACCGGGCGCCAACAGTAATACGTACTTAACATTGTAGCTAAACTCTAAGAAATATTTTATATAAATGTGTTAATTAAGCACTAAAAAAAGAAGAAAAAAATTATAATCCAGGCAGAAAAATACTACATCCATTGAAAACTTGGATGAAGTGCCAAGACGTATTTGTAGTCATGTAAAGCGTTGCTTGCACTCGGCCTTGGGAGAATGTCTACCTCCGTCTGCCTCTCCATATGTCTGTGCAGAGAGGAGGAGGAAAGCAAGTGGGAGGAAAATAATCTTCTTAGGTCCAGGAGGGAAACTCCTGCTTAACTCTAATCAGATCCATCCATCCATCCATTTTCTACCGCTTGTTCCCTTTCGGGGTCGCGGGTGACTGGAGCCTATCCCAGTGACTTCGGGCCTTAGGCGGGGTACACCCTGGACAGTGGCCAACTTGTCGCAGGGCTAATCAGATCGGCAATGAGCAATGTGCATTTACTCTGATATTTACCAACTAAGTTCAAGCAGAACATTGTATAAAAAATATCACAGGAGTAAAGCTTACTTGAGACTTTACTCCTGTACAGACAAGGATTCCCATTGAAATCTTTCCATCGTAATGGATGATTTAATTGGTTGAATATACATTATAATTCTATTCATATTTAAATTGTTTGGTCACTTTTTTCCCTGATATACAACTGTTTAATAATAATATTGTTTAATACTAAATAAAAATAGTATTTATATTTAATCGTAAATACCTATACATTTTCAATTATATTTAGTAATATGCAACTTATAGATTTGATTTGACAGTGCTTGTTTTTGCCATATTCATTTCCTCGGAGTCTGGTTTGAGCCTAATGGACGACACCAGCTGGACAGAGGCAAGTGCAGGGAAGTCAATAGAGAAAGCTTTGTGTGTCTGTGGGTTCACATCAGTAAAGCCCATACACACTGCAGATGAGACCAAAAGCCGGGCTCTAGACAAGATTTCAGGTTTCTATCCCTCCTCATTTATATCCCTGGGGATGAAGGGCTATAATTATTTATATTATAAATATTAGACTGAGATAAGTCAATAAATTCAGAATTCTTTTTCTCAGTAAAATATAAAAGGGACATACGGGTACTTGCAATACATAGCTTCAGTGGGACAAATGGGTAAAGTAAAAATGTAAAATAAATACCACCAACCTCTGTAATGGGAGACTTGGGGTTGACGTTACGTGCGGCTGCTATTTCTTGAAGCTGGTTGACCAACTCTGTGATTGACAGACGCTCCTCTGGATTCATCTTCAACATGGATCCTGTAAAAAAAAAGATGTAAAGAATGTAAATACATGTTTTTAAACAGCTATACGGGGTGTTCATGGCTGGGTTAACACTAGCCCTGGTTTGAGATTGGTTTAGTACTGATCTAGACTTTATTTGGTCATGTTCTGGTTTAGTAAAATATTTGATGTAGCATGAACTGTGACTACAGCCTTATAAAATAACGAGGTGTTGGGGAAAAATATTTACGTACGTATGAGTTCATGATAAACAGTGTATTTGACATCGTTCTGGGGTATGGTGTATTTCCCATTAACAATTTGCAGTTTGGCTCCATCTTCGAATGGATGCTGCTTGAAGCACAGCAGGTAGAGAATGCACCCAAGAGCCTGCAGAAAAAGAAAGACAACAAATGCAATGGTCACTCATGCTCTTGGAGTCATTATATAAAAGTAGAGGGACAAAGAAATACCCAGATGTCTTGTTTCTCATTGATGGGGAAGTTGGAATAGAGGTCAATCATTTCTGGCGTTCGATAGGCTGGAGTAGTATTTCTTGTGATCTATCAGGGAAGGAAATCACATGGGAGGGCATTTAACACTAATAATAAACAAAACAATTAAAAACATTATATAAACTTTGCCTGAGATGAAATTCCTGAAATCCTATTACAGTATCATCAAGTATCCCCTGGGTCCTATGTGCATGTGGGAAGTGTGTGTCTGTACATGATGAAAATGGCAGTAATCAAAATTGAACTGAGCACCAGGAGATTTAAATTGAATCAGAGGTTTCTGTTTCTACATGACGTCAATGCTGCTCCAAGTCATTCTTAATTAAATGCATTTTGTACATCTACAAGAATATGTTTGCATTGTTTGATCAAAAGGCAATCACATAAGGAGCAAAGTGCAAAATTAAGTGAGTGTGAGGTATTGTTTGGTACTGGGGTTATTTGAAGAACTTAAATGAAGTACAGAAGGTTTTGGACACTTCAGTGTAAATATGAATGGTGACATTTTAAAAAATGCACAGATGTAATTTGTGAGTACCTCATCCTCCACCAAGGACCTCTTCTGTGCGGACCAGCTGTAGTCAGGGTAATGTGACACAGTTGTGGCGCTGCCAAAGTCACACAGTTTGATAGTGCCTTGGTTACTAATCAAGAGGTTCTCAATCTACAAAACATCAACACATAGCAGTTTGAGGGATGTTAAAGTGTTTAACAGGATCAATCGATAAGTGAATTCAAAGAGCAAATGAACCTTGAGGTCTCTGTGTATGATTGGAGGTTTCTGTTTGTGCATGTGCTGCACACCGCGGCATGTCTGGTAGAAGGTTTTCAGCACAGTGTCACATGACATGGGAGCACGTAGCTCTACCCGCTTTATAAAGTCCACCAGCTGACCTGAGGCAAAAGAACAAACCAAGACACTGTTAAAAGACAATCATACGGCCAAGTAGCACTAAAGTTATAGCAAATTAAAGAGGCAGACAAAGTCACACATAGTCACACATAACAAAGGAAGCAGAGCAGGAAACAGGGCGGTTGACTTTTCAAAAGACGGCAAGTAAATGGTGCTGACAACTTGCATTTCTAGTCTGATCTAACTGTGTAATAAGTGACTAAGCACCAACTGAAAGGTTTGTAGTAAGAAAAAGGAAGGAAGTGTAAGTAATACCTTTACACAACTCTGTGAGGATCAAGAACTCTGCCTGTCCAGTGTCCGACTCCTCTTTGCTGATTGAAGCAGCAGCACAAAACTGCACCATATTTGGATGACCAGACAGCTTTTTCTGTAAACCAAAAAGTCAAACACAAACATTCAAACATCTACAGCTTAATAATGTAGAGTAGACAATTATAGGGAATATTAAGATATGTAAACACAATTGTAAAGGAATGTTTGCATACTAAATTATCATAAGTGATGTTTAGGTCTGACTCTCTGTTACTCTGTAAATGAAAAGAATTACTAATACTACACGCTTACCATGAAGCAGACTTCTTGAATGATTTCTTTGTTCTTCTCTTCTTCATTGGACAACAACCTCTGAATGAAATATACAATAACACATGAGCAAAAACAATGGATAAATACAAAATGTAAGAATATATCAGTAAATGTGCCAGATGATCAGAAATTATTTTTCCTGGGTTTGTTTAATCTACCTTAAGTGCATAGTCTTTTCCACTGGCCATGTCCTGGGCTTCATAAACAAAGGCAAATCCCCCTGGTACAGACAAACAGACAATGTGTTCTTTATAAAGAAAATGTACATCATAACATTTATTAACATAAGACTTAGGGGAGGACAGTAGTCACCAAAGTGAATATTTATTATATATTTTTTTGGGTTACTTACTTTCCTCACTTACTCAATTACCTTGGTAACCAATTGTCTTGGTTGAGATTCAAGTGTAGCACAAAAAATTTACAAACTGAGAATAAAATGAAAAATCATCTTATGATCTTCTGATTATCTTATAGAGTGACTTGTTGATAATAATAAATTAGAAACCTGATACTAAAACTACAGTGATTTACCTAGAACTATCTGGATCTTAATCAGAACCAAGTACAAGCCCTGATTGTAATATGAAAACCACAATTATTTTGTCAAACATTTTCTGTAGCACCAGAATTGCATTTGAAATTGTCACATTGTAACATGAATGTATAGATATATAGAGTATGGAAATGTGTCCACAGCATTTGACTCATCCTTGAATGCTGCTGGGGCAACCAGTTAGCAGTGGGCCATAGCACCTGAGATGGGTTTGGTCGGATTGTTTTTTGTTTTGGGTTGGGTGCCCCGACACAGGGAGAAACATATAAACTCTGCACAAAAAGGCTCGGGCAGCCTAAGAGTCGACACACCAAACCATCTTGCTGTGAGGCAGGAGTGCTTGCCACTCGGCCAATGTGTTAATGTTAGAAAAATTGCAGAGCAAGTTTCTTCCGTTTAATCAGCTCGATTTGCAACCACATAGTTAATAGTTTGTTTTTATAGCAAATTACAATTATAATTATAATTATAATATATATATATTATAATTATAATTATAATATATATATATATATATATATATATATATATATATATATATTATAATTATAATTATAATATATATATATATATATATATATATATATATTATAATTATAATTATAATATATATATATATATATATATATATATATATATATATATATATATATATATATTATAATTATAATTATAATATATATATATATATATATATATATATATATATATATATATTATAATTATAATTATAATATATATATATATATATATATATATATATATATTTTAATACTTAATATATACAATATTATATTTTTCTAATCACAAAACAACAATAGGAATAATATTCACTTTGATTTTCTTATTAATTTATCTCCCCGTTCAATTAGAATTCTTACTTTGTCTAAGAAAACAAAATGTGTGTAAAATACTAGCACTAAATGGGTCACTGCACATATACTCAAGTAAAGTAAACCGCAGAGGTGAGCAGTGAGCGGCCACACAGGAGAAACCTGACCTTAAGTGTCTTGCTCAACGATGCCACAACAAAAGAAACACCACAATTAAAAAAAAAAAATCTCCAAAAATAATTGCAAACCCGGCAAGTAGGTAGGTCATAATATGGCTATGAAGGGTCTTTTTAAGCACACTCAAAGACCAAACAACCGGGAAAAGGTTGCCATAGTGATCAGTAAATCAACTACAGGCTTCAGTGAAGATGTGAACAGTCACTCAAGATCCTGATCAGTAAAGCTTTGTCAGGACTGCTCTAGCATACTGGGCACTGGAGGTAAGGTGACAGAACAGACAGAAATGAACCATGGCTACAATCCGACATACTGTCCCGACCAAATAAACTACTAATAATAATAATAATAATAATGATAATGTATATCAGCGCAAAAATCGGTTCATACAGCAATAGAACAATTAATGTATTATTCAGTCATTACTTTTTTGTTTAACCAAGGAAAAACTTGTATTTTGTCAAAATAAATAAATAAAATGGGAGCAGGTAAAGTCTCCCCTTTACAATTTACATTCTTCCTTGGTTTCGGCTGACAAGGTCTAAATGTATAATTTCAATTAAGCAAAAATAACAACAACAACAAAACAATACTAAATACTGTCAGAATATTTGTCGATGTACATGAATCTAACAATCGCAATAGAGAGAAAGGCTTTAAGACAGAACTGCATGAGTTTATCTCTGATCTCCAAAATCAATAGTTTTGCACATTTTGTACACGCTGTGATATATGCTTTTATTTCAGTCCATTTTTGGACTAAAAGTTACGTGCTGTGCCATTAACATCCAATGTACTTTCCAAATACAACAGTTACTCTCACACACATGACACCAGGTGTATTTGTTCAAATTATAAACACATTAACGTTCAATTCTGATCTCATTATCGGGTTAACGTTACCGATTATTCTGATCAGCTGATTTGCCACGTATAGGGAAATTGCAGAGTGCACAAAGCATAAATGTATCTCATAATAGTGTAAATGAAGCGGCGAGAGTGAGTGGCATCATGTGTCGTCTTCACATCAGTAAATAGTCTTATCTGTGTCTCCAGGACGTTAGCGTGTTAGCAGCAAACTAGCATACAGCCTCCTATGCACATCGATCCGCATAAAGGCAACCTCACCTTCAGCGATAACACGTTTTATTCTCAGTTTCATGTCACCGAGCTCAACGATCTGTCCAACGAAGTCATTTTGGTCCCGGCTGGCAGCTCCGGCGGAACCGGGCCCGGCTAGAAAATCCAGAGCGGACTGAAACAGGGACATGTCGTCTTCTGCCCCAGAGCGACACGAGCGGCTCCCGCGGAGACAGACACACGGTTCAGAGCAAAGACAGTCCACACACGCGCTTCACGGAGGGAGGCTCGGCTACAAAGGATTGTATTTGAAAGAAAAGATCGTGCTACAGAAAGCAAACATCTCTCTGCAGCTGAGTTTACGAGGCCGCCACCATCACCGAAAAATGCACTTCCGCATGAGCCAATGGCGTCACGACACAGTCACGTGACGAGAATGTTCAACAGAGTTTACAAAGGAACATGTTCAACAGGAGCCTCTGTCTCGTACCTGCTCCTCACCTACTAACTCACACGTATGAGATCATATTTTACAATTTATCAACGCTGTCCTCCATCATTGACAACGTATTATCGTGTTTTTACTAGCACTACTTGGCCCTACATTACCAGGCTCCGGTTTGAAGCGTTTCCATCAGCAGCAGGTAGAAGACCACCTACTTTACCTACCCCACATTTAAAATACATTTTTAAATAACAATGATTAATGCAGGCTTAATAGGCTAAAAGTTTTATGGTATTTATTTTATGGGAGTGTCTACACGAAACTGCCATGTTATTTTGTGCCGCGGCTCCTGAAACTGCTGGGCTATTTGACCGCGCCGGGTTAGGGTCAGGTCTTGTGGTTAGGGTTAGGGAGTTAGGGTTAGGGTCAGAGTTAGGGTTAGGGTTAGCCATGAGGCTATTTTACCGCGCCGCGGCTCTGCAGCCACGGCCTTATTTTATAGCGTATATTGTGTAGACTTTTTATTCAGAACAGAGGGCTTTAATACATGGCTTTTATTAGACTTTAGAGAGCATTCACGCCATCTAGTGTCCTGCTCCTGCAAGTGACGTTTAGAATACAATCAGTGTTCCAACGCTGCATCTGTAAGTGAAAGGAACTTTCATCACTGTGTTTCATGGGCCTTTTGTAATAGACCTCACTTCAAGTTTACTGTGTTGTGTAAAATAGATTGGCTAATGCAGCCTTGTGGTCATTGCATGCAGACAAAGAGCCAGAGCTCTGAATCTTTATTACAAGAATTATGTGGCCTTTATGGTCTCTTAAATACAGCAACCAGAAACTCACGAGTAAATTGTGATATTCTAGTTTCTTCAATAACTATGCACCAGCCCAATGGTCAGTTTATAAAGAGATAATAATACAGTAATGGTGCTCAATGGTACTCAATCTGTATTGCAAACTGTCTTCATGTTCAAGAAATTGTGACAGTGTTTGGCATGTGTATAGTGGAGAGTGGAGTGGTGGAGTAGTGACGCGATAGCCCACTGTATGTATCTATTTTATTCATTCTTAACCAGGATAGTCCCACTGAGATTCAGACTCATTTTCACGGGTCCTGGCCCGAGAAAGGATATTGTACTTTTTAATGGCAGGAAAAACTGGAGCACCAGGAGTAATCCTGTGCACACAAGGAAAACCGAATGCCACACAGAAATGCGGCATTGGCTAGCTCCAGAAACCAAAAGCCAGTGGCACCATATTAAGATAAGATATGCCTTTATTTGTCCACACATGGGGAAATTTCGGTGCTGCAACGCAAATAGATCCAATCCAATCCATTTTATTTATATAGCACGATTTACACAACCAGAGGGTTCCAAAGTGCTTCACAGCAAGGTAAAAGACTACAGAGGCATAAATAGGATAAAAGTGATAAAATAAGATATGAAAACAAAATCAAATAGAAAATTAAATCAAACAAACACACTAAATCCATGGAAAAAATAAATAAATAAATAAAAGGTGCTGCCCTCCCAACAGATATAAAACATACAATCAACACACTACATGGTGTTAAAAGCCAGAGAAAACAGATGGCTTTTAAGAAGCGATTTAAAAAGAGGCAGTGAGGAGGCTTTTCTTATGAGGAGTGGCAGTTTGTTCCACAGTTTTGGAGCTGCCACTGCAAAGGCTCGTTCACCTCTGAGCTTTAGCCTATCTTGTGGCACTGTAAGAAGTAGCTGGTCAGCTGACCTGAGGGAACGGCTGGGAGTGTAGGGGTGTAGCAGCTCGGAGAGGTAAGGAGGGGCGAGACCATTTAAGGCTTTAAAAGTAAATAAAATAGTTTTAAAATGAATCCTAAAATGGACGGGCAGCCAGTGGAGTGAAGCTAAAATTGGCGAAATGTGCTCATATTTTCTTGTTCCAGTTAAAAGACGGGCAGCAGCATTTTGGACCAGTTGGAGACGAGCAATTGAGGACCCACTAACTCCCATATAGAGAGCATTGCAGTAATCCAGCCGAGTGGTGACAAAGGCGTGGATTACGGTTTCAAAATGTTGTCTCTGAAGGACTGGTTTTATTTTTGCCAGCTGCCTCAACTGGAAGAAGCTTGACTTCACCACAGCTTTTATCTGGCTGTCCAGTTTAAGGTCTGGGTCCACTTTCACCCCCAGATTGCTCATGATAGTCTTTTGATACTGGGCTAGAGGACCCAGGTCAACCATGGGGGTCACAGAAGTCTCACCAAAGACCATGACTTCAGTCTTTTTTTCATTAAGATTAAAAAAGTTCAGAGACATCCAGGCTTTAATGTCTTTTAGGCACTCTAGCAAAGGCATAACACAGATACAGAAGAAAGGAACTGATGACACTCTAAATAGAAGAAAAAAAAAACTCTTATAAGCAAAACTCCTATGTACAGAACCTCTCATATTCTTAACAGGGAATAGAGGGGAAAAAAATGAATTAAAATTGAAAAATAAATAAAATTAAATAGAAATAGAAATAAAAAGATAAAGATAAAAATAAGCTAACATAGGACAAAATAATACTAATCATAGTGGTAAAGTAAACACTCTTATTTACAGCAGTTCTATGCACATGAGTGTGACATTATTGCGCAAAGTATGACAGTAATTGCACATGAATGTTACAGTATTGCACATGGTTAAAGTCAGTATTGCACATGGGTATGACAGTTACATGTGTTCAGGGCTAACAGTGTTTGTTGTAGAGTCTGACACCAGCAGGAAGGAAAGACCTGTGAAACCTCTCCCTCCCACAGCGAGGGTGGATCAGTCTCTCACTGAAGCTGCTCTCCAGAGCGGACAGAGTGTCCTGCAGGAGGCGACACTCAAGATCCAGCATAGATGTGAGTTTAGCCAGGACCCTTCTGTCCCCCACCTCCTGCACCGAGTCCAGAGCACAGCCCAGGACGGAGCTGGACTTCTTAATGACTTTGTCCAGTCTCTTCCTCTCCCTCTCTGTGATGCTGCTGCTCCAGCAGGCCACACCGTACAGGAGCTGATGCCACCACAGAGTCGTAGAAGGTCTTCAGGAGTGGCCCTGTCACTTCAAAAGACCTGAGTCTCCTCAGGAGGTAGAGCCGACTCTTACTCTTCCTGTCTGTGTTATGAGTCCAGTCCAGTTTGTGGTTCAGATGAACACCCAGGTATTTGTATGAGTCCACTCTCTCAATGTCCCGTCCCTGGATGTTCACTGGTGAGGGGGCAGTGGGGTGGCGTCTGCGGAAATCCACCACCATCTCCTTGGTCTTCCCCGCGTTGATGAGGAGGTGGTTCCGTTGACACCAGTCCACAAAGTCCTGCGCCAGTCCTCTGTACACGGCTTCATCATTATCCATGATGAGTCCGATGATGGCAGAGTCGTCAGAGAACTTCTGCAGGACACAGCTGTCCGTGTCGTGTCTGAAGTCTGCAGTGTAAAGGGTGAAGAGATAGGGCGCAAGGACAGTGCCCTGGGGCGCCCCCACACTGCAGGTCCGAGTGTCAGACACAGGTGAGGTAGTCCAGGATCCACTCTGCCAGGTCGTACTCCACACCAGCCGTCTCCAGCTTGTCCCTCAGGAGCAGCAGCTGGATGAGAGCGCTGGAGAGATCAAAGAACAGGATCCTCACAGCGTTGCCAGGCTTTTCCAGGTGAGAGAGAGAGCGGTGCAGCAGGGAGATGACGGCGTCCTCCACTCCAATGCCAGGCCGGTATCCAAACTGCAGCGGGTCCATGGCTGAGCTCACGGTGGAGCGGAGGTGGTCCAGGACCAGCCGCTCCAGAGTCTTCATCAGATGGGACGTGAGAGCCACCGGCCTGAAGCCGGTAGATATCGATAATATCCTTATTCTATATTCAAGTTCTTGTAGTCAGGCCTCATTGTAGATTTGTTTTGCACAGTGTAGTTCAAACCCAGCATGTGACTTGAAAATATAGTCTGACTAATTAGGACCTGGTGACCAGCCACCTTATCTCTACAGTTACCAGGCAGTAAAATGTAAATTGCACTAATTGGCATATAAATTAGCTGCCCCATTGTACACAGCTTTCCCTGCGCCTCCTGAAGGCTTTACCTGGAAGTGTGACACAACAGGCAGCACTATATGATTTTTGGGCTGTTTTAGTCAAATCATAACACTTTTGTTATTAAACAGAAAAAACAGTGCCACATGCTAAAGCTATTAAGCAAGTTAGCTTCAGAGTTTGCTTTTTGGGCCTCACACAATGTCAGAAATAGATGACAATGAGCCATGACTCTATGGAATGAGCTCATTTTGAAGAGAGATACCAAGGAATCCAGTCTTATATTGTTCGAAAATAGTTTTTTGCCAACTTTTATAATTTATCTTTTTTTTTTTACTACACTTTTGTTTTTCTGGAAGCAGGGAGTAGGCCTATGTTTGTATTTTTCTTAATTCTAGATTTTTGGGACAAACCTAGACCGACCAACCTATGATTGGACACCCATAGCCTGAATATAGGCAACAACAGAATAATTGCGATACTGTGCATTTTTGTGGACAATTTTTTTAAAATTACCCTGTATTGCACTTTTGTGTTACACTGTGGTAAGATGTGAACGCAATAGACTTTCCAACAAGCATGTCTCTCCATTAGGTGAATGGTAAAAGAACCTCAAAAAGCAGGATAAAGAACTATTAAACACAACACTGTACAAGTAGAATAAACTACACAATCACAATACTATTGCACAGTACAATAAGTAACTATGACTATGGTTATAAAGTGCTGCAGAATGGACAGAATATTGACTTGCGCATTGAGTGATTGTATTTTCTGTAAGGACTGGTTTATTCAGGCAGATGAACTTCCCTCCTCACCCGCGTGTCATACTATGGGTAGTTCTTTCTGTTCGGTGATTGGGCACACCTCTAACACATTCCTCCTCTTCTCTGCTGTGATTGGTCCCTTGATTGCTCACAGTCCATGCTCATTGCCTGCTCCAGATGTCTGTCCAGCCAAGCCGACACGCCCCGCATAGAGCCATCAGTCGGCTGATGTGAGCCCAGCCTGTTGAAAACCAATCAGAAGTCTTCATTTGACAGGCAGAGTCCAGGCGTGCACGTGCGTCTACACCTGTGCGACTCTGAAGCGCGTGCATGCCAGTGAAACGTTCAAAGGCATCACGAACGTCTTTCGTTTTTTCTAAATATTTTTGAACTAAAATAAATAAATATATTACTATGGATTCAATTGGATTACACATTTACAACAATAACGCACGGAAACGATACACTGGCAATCACACTTTGTATTTTTATATTTTTAAATGTAAGTCTACTTTATTGATAACATGTAGCCTAATAACATTTAAAGGTTATAGATTGCAAGGTCCGCGCTAATCTTATAGGCCTTATTATTTTCCCCCGCCAGGTGAAGTTGCTGTTAGTGATTCCCCTCAGTGGATGTTTCCTGCGCGTGGACGTTGTCATTTTGTTATACTTTAATTAGAGCCTTTGCGCTTGTAATTATGACGAGAGCTCGTGAAGCGCCTTGCCTACGTCACGACGCAGGCGGGGCATGTGCTGTCAGTTTTGCTGGCTGCCCCACGCTTGCCTTTGACAGTCAGCTTTGCTAGCTCTCGCGCTCGGCTATCTCCCGGCTCTTCTTAACGTGTGCACTGATTCTTTTAGCTCGCGCACAGCTAGCGGACACCGAGACCCTGCGGGACGAAAACAAGCGCAACAAAATGTCCAAAGATACGGTCCAAAAGAGCGAAAAGATCATGGATGAGGAGTGCAAGGCGCTGTGGTATCCAGACTCGAAGAGAGACACACAGATGGATTCATTCAGGAGACAGGTCAACAAGGACTACGGGCTTAATCTGGGTGAGTTGGATGGAGGAGGTAGTAAGGCTGGACAGGGCAAGGCTGAGAGACGAGGAGGCATCTTGATTAACTTGTTAAGCCACCGGGTAAAAAAAAAAAAAAAAAGGGCAGATACTTGTAGCAAAACTGCCATCGGCTACTTATTATTATGTCAAATGGATCATAATTGTCTTTCTGAAAAATGACACATAGCCAAGACATGTAACTCATTGGGCTGATGGACTGGTGAAAAAGCCATGTTATTAATACAGCAAAACCTGGTACTGCATATACACTACCCATGAATATGCATCTCTGTGAAATAAGTAGTAATGTCTTGCTTAAGTATATGTTGTAGGAATACAGACCGGTTTGGCAGGTAGTGATAGAGATGAAGTAGTTTAATCGTAAACTAATTATTTTACAGGGATTATAAGGATTCGTGAGTGAAATGTTAGTTTAGTCATCTTACATTTTGTGAGCAGTTTCTTGTTAACATGCAAATACCTGGTTTACTAGTACTTTTCTGTACAAATGATTATTTTTAAATGAAATTGAGTGAGCTTGTAAGTGTGGTTTGGGTCAGATATTTGTTCCTGATCACAGAGTCACTATGTAGTTTTGTTTTGTCACGTAATGGATACACAGGGAATGTCTTTAGGCGACCCAATAATTTTAAATATTGTTTTCTTGCTTTTGAAATTGTCTTCTGTTTGCAGCAAACTATCATGATTTGTATCAGTGGTCAGTGGACAATTATCCAGAATTCTGGACACACGTGTGGAACAGTTGTGGAGTGGTGTGCTCCAAACCCTATGATGAGGTAAGATAAACAGCCTCTTTTGTCAGATTATATGGCTTAAACATGTCATGTTCTAGGGACGGTAAAAGCTGAGCTTGTTCCACATCATATCCCAGATATATGTATGGCAATATCTATTTTATAACAGTTACATTGCCTGTTCAATGCAAAGATTGTTGGATAAACATTTAAACAAGCAGAAATCATTTTATATTTAGTCCAAATATTTGCTTGACTTTTCTTTCATTTACTCCATGAAACGTTTGATTTAATATGTTGAATATGAACTAGTGGTGGAAGACATGAAGATGAGATGAGATTTTGATATTATTAGAAGCCGTGCAATGGCGAGAATTCCTTGTGAGTGACTGCGTAATGCATGTCCATATCCTGTATTGTTACCATGATCACTGAATGACGAAAACACGTATGATAACATCACGCTCGAGATTTATATCTTCATATCAAAGCATTCAATTCCTTCCCGCTTTCATCCCATGGGCTTTTGGACAAAGTGGTCACTCTCACTCACACATACTGTATCGCCATGGAGATCTCTGAAGTCTAACTGACACAATCTGCAATGTAAACTAATAGGGAAACTTTTAACTTGTTATTCTGAAAAATATATCATGATCACTGATTTGGTGTTTGTTGGTTTGTAGTTTTTTATTTATTTTTAGAATGACAATTTCAAATGGCCTATTAAGGTAATTCTATTTATATGGGGTTTGTATCGTAACTGTAAAAGAAAAAAAACAGCAATTCCTTTTTTTCTATTGCTCTCACTGTGTTTGTGGTGAATGAATAATGACCACAGTGGAGCGCTTTGAGAGGTTTATCAAGATTGCACAATTCAAACGTTTGGTCTTGGACCAAACGGTCGGACAAACTCGGCAATGAGTACTAATAGGGAAACTTTTCATTCTGAAAAAACAAGACCGACAAACACCAAAATTACTACTATCGTGATAAAGGATTATCTTATCTTATCTTATCACTGATTTTTAGTTTGCAGACAAATTTTAACTTGTTACTTTGTTACTACAAAGTATTGTATAACGGAGTCGCTCAATAATCGGTGCAGTTCCGTTCACAATTTTGGTCTCACAATTTTAATATGATTTTATTTTATATCTTTGCTGTTATTATAGCTTTTTGGCACAGCTTTTCAAGAGCTCATTCACCCTTTTTTGTCCAAGCTCAAGTGTGCACAACGTTATGGCCATTACTAATGCAAACATGTAATGTCTCAACAGCTAATATGTATCTTTCTGTTGCACCCATTATGTAAACTGACTTATTGTTCTTTCTTTAGTTTTGTTAATACCAGTTGTAACACAGCGTAGGCTTTACGCTAGTACATAAAACAAACTGCAATATAAATGTGTATGAATATTATCATTTGAAAGACGAGTACCGGTAGTAAGTTTTTCTGTCTGGTTGTGTTGCAGGTGGTGGACACGTCCAAGCTGATCTCGGATGTCCCTGAGTGGTTCCGAGGTGCACGTCTCAACTACGCTGAAAATCTCCTCAAACATGCAGACCAGGATAAAGTGGCTCTATACGCAGCTAGTACGTACATGGATGACTTATCGTTAGGCTGTTGTACATGCTCATAAATATTCAGTTGAAAAGCCGGATTGGGTGCTCTTGTGTTTATGAGAGAGATATTTTTGTCAGCCCACCTTGAAATTAAATGAATTTACTTGAAAGATGGCAGCAGGCGCACGTCACTCTTATTATATTAAGCCCTTGCTCTTCCTCAGACTGTCGCACTGTAATGAAAAGCCCACAGTTTATTGCTGTGGTGGAGAGAGTGAGAGAGGGAGGGAGGGAGAGAGAGTGGGCTTGGGACCTGCACCTTTGTTTTGGGCTGTAATGCAATTATATACAGGCTCATTGGTCACTATATGCTGGAGCTCTCCAATAGTCAAACCTATTACTTTAGTCAGACCAGAAGGTCAGCCTCTAAATGTCATTAACATTGATGTAATGATATAGTTTCTAATAATAATTTCCAAATGTTAATGTTGCCTACATGTAAGAAAAGTATGAAAGGCTGTTATGGTCACGCCCAGAGCTGCTGTAATGGGGCCCTGCGCCTGAGGCTTTTAATATCAACAACAGCTTTACAGGTGTCTATTTCAAAATATGAATTCGATGATATCCTATTCACTTTGTTGCTCATGGGTTTGCAAAAGTGAACCGGTAACAATTAGTATGAAATAACTAACACTTTTTTATGTAGAATTGGATTGCTTATGATTATTTTGTGTTCCTTTGGCTTCACAGCGGAGAAAAATGATGAAATCGTGAAGGTGACGTTTGGAGAGCTGAGACGTGACGTGGCGGTGTGTGCAGCTGCCATGAGGAAGATGGGCATTCAGACCGGAGACCGGGTTGTAGGTGAGCCTCTCCTTCACGGTTCAGTGTGTGGGACGACTTGAAGGTGGGAGGACTTGAAGGTGGGAGGACTTGAAGGTGGGACGACGAGTGTGTGGGACGACGAGTGTGTGGGACGACGAGTGCGTGGGACGGCGAGTGCGTGGGACGGCGAGTGCGTGGGACGGCGAGTGCGTGGGACGGCGAGTGCGTGGGACGGCGAGTGCGTGGGACGACGAGTGCGTGGGACGACGAGTGCGTGGGACGACGAGTGCGTGGGACGACGAGTGCGTGGGACGACGAGTGTGTTTGTGGGACGACGAGTGCGTGGGACGACGAGTGCGTGGGACGACGAGTGCGTTTGTGGGACGACGGGACGACGAGTGTGTTTGTGTGACGACGAGTGTGTTTGTGTGACGACGAGTGTGTTTGTGTGACGACGAGTGTGTTTGTGTGACGACGAGTGTGTTTGTGTGACGACGAGTGTGTTTGTGTGACGACGAGTGTGTTTGTGTGACGACGAGTGTGTTTGTGTGACGACGAGTGTGTTTGTGTGACGACGAGTGTGTTTGTGTGACGACGAGTGTGTTTGTGTGACGACGAGTGTGTTTGTGTGACGACGAGTGTGTGTGTGTGTGTGACGACGAGTGTGTTTGTGTGACGACGAGTGTGTGTGTGTGTGTGACGACGAGCGGGACGACGAGTGTGCGGGACGACGAGCGTGCGGGACGACGAGCGCGCGGGACGACGAGTGCGCGGGACGACGAGCGCGCGGGACGACGAGTGCGCGGGACGACGAATGTGCGGGACGACGTGAGTGTGCGGGACGACGTGAGTGTGTGTGGGACGACGATTGTGTGTGCGGGACGACGATTGTGTGTGTGGGACGACGATTGTGTGTGTGGGACGACGATTGTGTGTGTGGGACGACGAGTGTGTGTGTGGGACGACGAGTGTGTGTGTGGGACGACGAGTGTGTGTGTGGGACGACGAGTGTGTGTGTGGGACGACGAGTGTGTGTGTGGGACGACGAGTGTGTGTGTGGGACGGCGAGTGTGTGTGTGGGACGGCGAGTGTGCGGGACGGCGAGTGGGACGACGAGAGGGTGGGCCCTTTTGGCACCAGGCACAGCTCACAGTGAATGTGGCCTTTTATTTATTCCAAGTCATATTTGAACAGCGAGGAATGCCTGGACACACACTTTAACACAGATTTAAACTTTCAAAATGTAACATTTTCGAAGTAGTAATTGTGTTTTATCTATCAAATCTGCTATAAAAATGTTTTCCTTTGCCACATCACCTGGAAAAGGAAGTCTCTACAGAACAGTTAGCTACATTGTTGGTTGGAAGCAGAAACTCACTATGAGTCCAAGTTGCCAAAAGCAAAAAAGAAAGACATTTCTAGTGTTTCAGCTGTTTGTGTTCTGTGTTAGTATGAGAGGATTCTGTTACGCTCTATTTGATCAAACAATGTAATCTCAAATATCCATCAGAACTGCGTCATTTTATTCTCTTGTTTCCTACCATGGAATGTAGACATTTCATATTTGACTCCTCACATTATGATCTAGTAGCATATAAGTGTAAATGACAAATCTAATGAACCAAACGCCTGTGCATGTCACAATAGTAGTAAAGCTCTAATAATGGTCCTTGTTCGTTTCTACTACACTAAAGACAAATTGGTGACTTGTTGAATAAAACTGGCTTAACAGCATTTTGGTATTTTTTGCTGGTAGTTTCATGGTGTTTGAATTGATAATAATGCCATGCACTGCTCAAGAAGAAGAACCATAGAACTTGCATGGCCTGCGTTTGCTGGATTAGAGATTAATATTGTGCTTGTACAATCCATTAGCTAAATGACTTAAAGCTTTGTGGGAATCTCATTAGAAAGAAGCAAAAGGGTCAGGATGGAGTCGAGAGGAAGAGAAAAGAGGGATTGGACCATCCTCTCTCCTGGTGTTTCAGCTTCCTTGCGCGTACCAGTGCGTCATCTTATTGGTGCGTTGCAGGTCGAGATGTCCTTGTCCTCTTGTTGGAAGTGAAATGCCTTGTCACTATATTGAAGATAAACAAGCACTTAGCTAATGAAGGCAGCTGAGATTTTATAGCAAAGAGCCAAAGAGCCCCCTCCACGTTGCACTCCCTCTCTATAATTAGAACGGTGGAGCTATTGATTTTACCTCTCCATTTTATTATTATTTTAAATAACCTGCAGTCACTGAACAGACGGCATTGCATGAGGCTAAAAGGGTGTTGTTTAGCGGTGTCATCTTTCCTATTCTTTTCCTGCGAACTGACTTTTCATTTAGCGACGGTCTGTTGTGAATGGAAAACATGCTTCCAGTGCCGCTTATGGCAGAGTGAATAGCACATATGCCTGCCGTGTGGGCCAGGCCGCAGCGTCGTGAGTTTGAGTCCGGCTCTCGACAATGTGCTGTATGTCATTCCCCAGTCTCCTTTTTTCACTTTTTCCCCTCTTCTAAATGGGCAATAAACCCACAGCTTTTATCTGCACGTCGCACTGGCTCATACGCTGTTGTCGGACTGATTCATAGTGTCTGGAGCAGTCAAACGAGGCGCTGTGGTAACAACGTGACCCATGATGCTGTTGGTCCTGCTCTGATGTAAGAGGAGGGCCAGCACGGCACCGTGGCACAGTGGTTAGTGCTCTCGTCTCTCAGCAAGAAGCACGTTCTCCAAGTGTCTGCAGAGGTTTCCACTCCCACTAAAAACATGTACAACAGGCTCCTCCCCTCTGGGGCCAGGACTCCCCTGAAAAGGATTCCAAATCTCAGTGGGACTTTCATGTTAGATAAAGGTCAATAAAAAAGGTGATCTGTCACGTAAATGTGATGCTGCTTCCTGGTTATAACCACACTTAGTAAATGAACCATGCTGGCAGATTAGTCATGATTCATCCACCGCGTGACTGTACACCTGGTCGTTGCCTTTGACTAGTCGGGCCAATTGGCAGAAACTACCGTTGGTGTAATAGTTTTATGAAGTTAGATAAGATGTACTTAATCAACAGAACAGCTCTTTGTTTAAATACAGAGCAGGAGAGCTTCTGTCAGTCTTGGCCTTGAGCCCATTGCCTTTTACTCAGTATCTGTCCACATCTCCATGAAGAAGACCGTGTCCTTGTTCTCCATTTACATTATTGATAAATGAACCTTCAGTTTAGAAAGGATTGTTTTAATATAACATAAAGTCATGGTTGGATCATTTTTTGTTTGATCTTGTAATATTTCGTCATGACATTTACAATGTCATGCTATGGATCATCTTTATGTGTTTTTTAGATTTTATGCACCCATAAGTGAGAATGTTGTCGGGTTGCCAAAAAAAATTATGCTGAATGTCGTATGGGAATAATGATAATACAAATTTAATAAAATGTAATTATTTTTAGGACACAGAATGGTCTTGATCTCAATCACAGCCAAAACTTTTATTTCATTGTCTAAAAAAAAATTATGTTTGTTATTATCATTGTCGTATTGAAATTGGTATAGAGTATCAAGCCTTTTCATTTCAAATACTATTGTGACAGCACTGTTCAGTCGATGAACTGCTCAGCTTTACATATTACTGGGTTTTCCTCCATCAAATAGTCCTATGATATACTAGAAAATAAAAATATCTGGAATACATTAGTACTTTCGTCCCATTATTTGACCGCGCTCTCTTTCTCTCTCTCTCCCTCTCTTTCCCTCTCTCTCTCTTTCTCTCGCTCTCTCTCTCTTTTTCTCTCTCCTGCTCTCTTTTTGTATGTGTACAGTATAGCGTTAAACACATATTTTTCATTAGACGTACAACTACAGTAGGTGGCGGTAAATGCACCTTTTCAGTCGGCTGCCAACCGCCATTAAAAGTAACACAACAACAACAAAAACGACATTTAAAGCCTGATCTTTAACCAGACTCTCAAAATGTTCCCTTCCAACTTAAAAAGCAGGAAAACTATATCACTGCATTTTTGTGTTTCTGTTCAGGCTACCTTCCCAACGGTATCCATGCAGTAGAGGCCATGTTAGCAGCGGCCAGCGTCGGGGCCATTTGGAGCTCCACGTCTGTCGATTTTGGTGTAAATGTATGTTTGCTTCATCATAACAATATTCTCATTTTAGCTTTTAGAGAAGGCATTATCCAATTATTGTAATGTTTATTTGATAATAATAATTTTAATTGCTGGCATAACACATACACATGAAAAATGAGGAATTAAGTGTGTTTGTTGATGTAATTTTCTCCTCAGTGGTTGTTTTGTAGTTGTCTAGTGCCTCTGATTCTTGTTCCTGACTGCCCTCTTGTGGCTACAAAAATATATAACAATAAAGGACTTAGCAGCGTTGGAATTCACACTGCCTTTCATATTTGGCTTTACCTATGACACCTACAAGTGTTGCATAAATAGCGTTGTGGAAAAATCATTCATTAATTTTAATAATAATTAATTTAGTATTGTATATTTAAAGGTGCATTATATTAAACCCTTTTTTGTGTGAGGACAATAATTTCTTCAAGTTATTTTTCTAATTTTTATTTGTTTTT
Organism: Eucyclogobius newberryi; assembly: GCF_026437365.1. Lineage (NCBI taxonomy): Eukaryota > Metazoa > Chordata > Actinopteri > Gobiiformes > Gobiidae > Eucyclogobius > Eucyclogobius newberryi. The sequence continues at coordinate 22,718,037 of NW_027316278.1, forward strand.
TCAGGGTGTCCTTGATAGGTTTTCGCAAATCCAACCCAAACTAATCTTCTCCGTTTCGGCTGTGGTTTATAATGGAAAAACACATGACCACATGGAAAAGTTGACCAGTGTAGTTAAAGGTTGGTAACTGGATTATTGAACATTGTTTTATTGTATGTTTTCCATACTACAGTTGCTTATATTTTATTCAATTAAAGTATGTAAATTCAGATTCAATGCTCTTTTGGTCTCTCTCTAGGCTTACCTGACCTGAAAAAAGTTGTAGTAATTCCTTATGCACGCTCAAAGCAGGAAACGGACCTTTCCAAAATTCCCAACAGGTAAAATACTATATCTTTTCAGGAATCAGATGGCATGTGGTCGATCTTTTCTTTTGTGTTTCTTTTTCTACAGTGTATTTATAGAAGACTTCTTGGCAACCGGACGCGGAGAAGCTGGCCAAGATCCACAGTTAGAGTTTGAACAACTTCCCTTCAGTCACCCACTCTTCATTATGTATTCCTCTGGCACTACAGGAGCACCCAAATGTATGGTCCACTCTGCGGGGGTAAGATACTATGGCAATAACGGAGAATATAATGATCAAGTGAGTTGAATTAGAAAAGAAAAGAGGAGGTTGACTTTAAGAGTAATTATGATACTATAGTTTGAGTCAAGGCCACTGACATTTAACTTGTATCATGCCAGATGTCAAAATCTGGAAATGAGAAAAGCATAGCCATTTTCCCTGACCACAAATGCACAAAATGTTTACCTCTGCTCAACAAAATACAGTTTGGGAGCTCCACTTTTGACTTACAACCTACAATGAACTCTGTGATTGGTCCAGGCTCTGCACCGCTGGTGGTTCAGGCCCAATGTAAAAGTGGGAGCCTGGCCAGATGAATTCTCAAGAGTGTGTGAACTCACAAATATCACAAGAATTAATCTTGTTGGCAAGGTTACTGACATTTGAGGTAACGGTGTAAAATTCACTAAGACTAAGATCAAATCTAAAAATGTTATTTGTGTAAAAATTAAGTAATTACATTTTCTATTATTACCCATATTTAAAATTTGAATTTGTGATGTGTCATTGACTATTTGTAGATAATTTGAATATTTTAAGGACAGTCACAAACTGATTTTGTAGTATTTATTTTTGACCACAAGATGGCAGCATAGCTACACCATAATGAATAAAGGCATTTGGGAAATGCCACTTTTCCAAGGTTAAAACACTCAACATCTTGAATAAGTTTTCAGACAAAATATGTTTGAAAACTGAAAGGAGTTATGCAGTGTTCAGCCTCAATGACCTGCCTGTTCTGATTTCTTTTGCTCTTTTCTGTTTATTCTGGTCGTACCTATTCTTCATTCTCAGAATGTCCTTCTAAACATGTTTTTACTGCTTATCTTTTTGTAGTTTTGTGGTCCAACTTCCCCCCTTGAAGCCAGTTATAATTGGACAGTAATGTATTGAGAAAACATTTCATAGCAAGGCACTGGCAGTCTTTCTGGCTCTCCCAATTAGCCCCGGCACTGTTGTGCTTTATGCTTTGTTACGGCTCTGTTAACATGCTGTCAGCAGCAAGAAGACATGCACCAAAGGGCGACAGTGGCAGCACGTACTGCCAACACTACACTACACAGTACATAGACACAGTACACAGACACAGACCTGTACACGCACACACACAGGCAGACTACTCACTGAACCGGCTAGAGCCATTGCCAGTGATAATGATCCATCTAGTTGCGGGAGATTGGAGGAGAAAGGCTCACTTGGCACAAATTTTTGTTTTTGTCAAGAGAGCCTTAGTTTGAGTTTGAACAGGTCTGAACCAATTTACACACGAGAAACTAGACATTTTAACTGTCTTTGTCCATAATTGATCATTCATTACTAAACCTGTTATAAACCTGATTCATCCAACAGCTTAATGAAGGGAATGGCCTCTGGTAATGTATGACTCTTGTTTTCAATATGAGACCTCAGGGATCTTCAGTGTTCAGGTTGGATGAGGTTCCACTGTAACATGCACTAGGTGTAGGCACTCCTGACTAGTGCAGCCCAGTGTTTGTGCTCTTCTCACGGCAGATTGCAATAGCACTGCGTGCATGAATCTAAAAAATAAATAAATAAATTCATGTTTCTGCCATTTTAGGGTACACTCATCCAGCATTTGAAGGAGCACGTTCTCCATGGTAACATGACTAGCAGTGACGTCATCATCTACTACACCACGGTAGGTCCACAAATCTCACATACAATGACTCCCCTACATCCCAACATTTGTTACAGCCTGTTGAAGCTGATGTTGTGACGTTCCAGTGACCAGTGGGAGCGGGAAATGGGCAAGAGGTGCAGGGAGCGTTTAATCACAAGTCTGTGCACATTCACAATGGGAACACTCGGCTCTTCTAATGAGCAGTATTGTGTGTTGAAGGTCAGGCTTGTGTATATTTTCTACTATTGTCCTTCTAATTTTGAGGACAATCATTGGGGAAGTGTTTGAAATTTTGTGTGTTTTGAAAACTTAAAAATGGGATTCAGACTGTTGACTGGTGATGTGTCAAGATTGTGAATAAAAAAAACTCAGTGAACTGGTTCCATACTCCCAAACTAACTTGATATGCATTTTGCTGCCATTTGTGCAGCGTGTTGGTGGCAGATAAAGTGACGTTGTAAGCTTGTTGTGTCCAGACCGGCTGGATGATGTGGAACTGGCTGGTGTCGGCGCTGGCAGTGGGAGCCTCGGTGGTTTTATACGACGGTTCACCTCTCATGCCCACTCCCAACATTTTGTGGGACCTCACGGACCAGCTGGGGTGAGTCGACAACACAAACACACACAAGAAACTAACTTTACACACAAATCACTTATGTGCACATCATTTTAAATATAGGTTGAATTATGGCAATTGCTGTCCTAGTCAGATGTTGAATAAAAATATTGAGTATTCTGTGTGTGACCAAATTGCAGAAAGGGCAGATTAAGATTTGAAAAGCTGATTTTAAATGTTGAATTATATGCTTTATTTCTATTGTTATCAGCCTTTAAACATGCTCTTGAGTAACTTTGGCTTTGGCATTTCATGTTTAAGAACTAGAAAGAAGAAATTAGAAGAAACTAGAAGAAAAAATAAATTATAACAAAAACAAAACTACATAGGGATCTCTGCCTATTTCCAACACGGCACACTGTAATTCCCCCTGGCAGCCAGTAGATGGCACTACCACTCAACAGTTTTAAGATCGAATGCGCTGTAGGTTTTATTTCCTGGTCTCAGCTCTCAGTTGTACAGATTATGAAATGAAAAGCGATTCTGGCAATGAGTTATGACATAAAAATGGCACAAAAGATTCTCAGCCACATCAGAGCAATGTCTGTAGTCGCGGAGATTTTGAATGGACAGTTGATGACTGTCGGAGGGGAGAGGATTTTCTAACCAGGATTCCTCAAACTAGCGCAAATGAAGCTAAATGCTACTCCAGGTATATTTTTTTTAGGAGGGAAACTATTTAAAAGCTCAAAAAAGTAAATTTAGCATAATATGTGCCTTTTAACCTTTGTTAAGCGGCATGGTTTGGAAACCTGTCCCTTACAAACAAAACTATACTTGGTCAAAGTGGCCAGCAAGATCTCAGTCAGTTCCGGGACCATCTTCTCAGGGTGCAGTTTGAGTTCTTACCATTGGGGCAGTGCTATAGAGCTTCTGGATGCAGGATAAAGAGGTTAGGAACTACATTTATTCAAACAGCTGTGAAGCCCTTTAATGGCACTTAGCTTTTTGAGTGTTTTGAAGAGAACTTGAACTCTAGCCTTTCGTATAAGTGCATCAAGTGACAATAAAATTAGAATTTTACTTTCCGTTCACAAGTTTTTTGAGATAGTTTAACTTCAACCACAACAAACACACAGATGCATTTGAACACATTTTTGATAGATTGTCATTTCATTGTCTGAATATGTCATTGGTGAAATTGATTTCTTTTGTAAATATTCATTTTTCAAATTAATAGTTGCTGAGTGGAGACATGCACCACAGAATTTATCCTAAAAATGCAGTGTAGAAAAATATTTGGTTGTAGTCATATGGACTGGTGCTGGGTTATCCCTATTTTATGGTGTTTGTGTAATGTAGGCAGCAGAGTGCAGCCAAAACTGCCAAGGTATGACAAAAACAAAGGTCTGTTTATAAGAAACATTTATATAGATATGGTATATCTACTCCACTTGCAAAATATAACATGAAGGCAATGTTAAAATGTTGCTTTTTATTTGAATAAACTACAATTAGTCCTCCTGTTGTAGTCTGCAATGTTTGCTGATAAAAGTTAAGTGTATTTACACCTACCAGTTCAAAAGAACCTTTTCTGAGTGTTGGAGTGTGTAGAGAAACTCCTTGGTGTTATTGACGACTAGAAAAGAGCAGTTTGGACGTCAGTGACAAAGTGCTGTGATGTTGGACTCCGCTGAACAGGCGCTTTGCTCTGAGCTGGGTCAGCTGTCTTCAGGTCTATTGTTACTACGATTGATGGTAACACTATACTCTTAAAAAAGGTCAGACCTCTAGCCATGTTAAGGGAACTTAAGTGTTATTTGGATTTGTGTTTTAATATCATACCATTGTAAATTGTATCAAATCAATCATTGAAGCATTACTAAATGTGTGAAGTCTATTGCTAGTTGAGCTCCAGTTCAGACTACCTTCACTCACTTTATCTGGAACTGTAAAAACACTTACAAAAACTGTGGTCAGCAGAAATAGTGATACTTCAGACACATCTTCAACATTGGCATATTGCCCTTAGCAAGGAGCAAAATTGGTAACAGCCAGAAAAATCTGACATAAAATAGAAAGAAGTTGCAAATCAATGTAGAGTTAAAGTGTCAGAATGATCTGTTTGAGTGCTGCAGCTCAGGACGAGAGCAGTTTGTGCAGAGACTCCAACTAATGAGCTGCTTTTTATACCGATTTAGATTTATCATAGTGGAGCAGGCCCACAAATGATGATTGGTTGCTTGGTAACTGATCTTGTAAAATATATGTCATCCCCATACCTTATATTACCACCTAAAATGATATTAAACACCTGTAGTTGAAAATGTAATGGTCACATGAAACCGATTCAGAAATACCAGTGTAGCAGTAAGAGTCTTTAACTGGAAGTACATTTTGGAACCAATTAAGTGCTGATGTAGCCCCTTTAGACACATTTCCCACAATCCATTGCTTTGTGGAAAACCCTCTGGGAAGGGCTGACATGAAACTTCTCTGCCCTCATCTTGTGAGCGCAGCCCGGACATTTTAATTGGGGCTAAATCTGTCAGGGCCTCTGCGAGACTTAAACTCACATTGAGAGCTGAATGTTAGATTTTGTGGGGTTTAGGTTTGCTGTCGATTTCTACATTTCTGGAGCAGATGACATTTACTGTTTTAAAGGATTAGGAGGTCAACATCATTAAAAGATGACATTTTCACTGATAGAATGGCAATTTACTGAAACGTTTTCAAAATGTTTATTTAACTAATTGTTACATTAAAAAGCCAAGATGGAAAAGATCACTTGTGTTTTTGTAATGTTCAGTCGTTTGTTCCATAGATTTTTCTGATTATGACTGCAATGTTTTATTTATGTAGTACTATTGTATTTTCAGAAATGGCTATTTACAAGACCTGTTTAGTTGACATTTACAATAATAACCTACAAAATGCATTAAATTGAGGAAACGCTGTAAGGCAAAGGCAAGGCAAAGATTGTTGTCAAGCACAATTTGTACAAAATGTAATTCAAGTTTTTACAGAACAAGAAATGCACAATACAATCCTAATGAAAAAAGTAAAAACACAATTTATTTAGATAAAAACAACTTCAAAAGCGATGAGAGCTGATCAAATAGTTTCAGTCACAGGATTTGAACATTGAGTTAAGGCCTGTCTCGCGTCACAGGAAGACTTTTCTAGATTTTAGCTGCGTAAAACTGACAGTGACTTACCGTCCAGTAGCCCAGGGGTCTCCATCCTTTTCCCCTCGGAGATCTACTTTTACAAAAAAGAAATTAGAAATTGCTGCTCTTTTTAGCAGTCTCAAGAAATCAAGTTTGTATAACAGTTATGGCAAGCCTAAAACATCAAACATTATGAATTTGATAGTACACAAAGTTGGGAATCTACTTTATACATTTTACAGTTGTATCGGCATGTGAAGAATCAAATAATATGATTTATCAAATGATTGCCTTCTTAAGCTGAGGTCAGCACTGACTTTTTCGTCATGTATTCCTTTTTGTCCAGCATCTGACACAAGAGAACTATCAAGCTGCTGCTATGTAAGACATACAAATAAAACCTGCTTATTGCCAGTCAAATCAAACATTCAGGGAAGAAGCCGGTTCAGTTTGTATTACCCTCTTCTCTTTGTTCCCTTTGTTTCTGTGGGCCAATGACTTAGCTCAGAGAAAATGGTTTGATTCAGTGAAGTGAAGCCATTTAATGTTTTAAAAGGCATTTGTATGGTATGGAATGAAAAACAATAAAACCTGTTGGCTGCAGGATATTTAAAAATGTTCAGTGGCTATGTATGAAGTTATTATATTTGGGTTATCTTCTATTTCAATATCAACACTTGTTTTTCTTTCAAATAAGACGGATAATGCTAAAGAGCTATATGCTTACAGTATTTACCTGACAACCTTTTGCAGTCGGATTTTTGCCTTTTTTAGAGGTGTCTTTTTTCAGCTGTTGTTCCCAGCTTTGTTGTTTTATCTGTCTTATTAGAAGAAAACACAAGTTGATAAGCAAATATCTTTTTACACTCCATTACACCTGATGTCTATTATATTACAGATTGGAGTGCGGGAGGTCAGTAAACAGTTGTTGACAAGTGGCTTTTCAATTGCTGCCTCACAAGATGCACAAATCAGCGTTTAATGTAGTAACTGCTCAGCCCTTCAAGTGTCTTGTATTTGGTAATTTCTCATGTACTGTACGGGCACACAGTGTCGGAGAGACTCCTAAACAGCCCATTAGTTGCCACACCTGGCCACCTGCCTCCAATCAGGACAGAGCTGCGTTGCTATGGCAGCGAGCGTCCAACAAATGCGTTCTTGGATGGGGGCTCGCACATGATTGATGGGCTCATAAATAGTGCTCAAGAGACAGCCCTTCAGTTTGTGAGCATGCTTCTTGGGTTGACGGCACATAAATGAGCTATTTCAGTTTTTGTTGTAGCTGCTTCGTCCAAGTAGCTTAATTTGAAGTATTCATATTATGCAGAATTTACTTTTTTGAGGTTTTAATCATGTTCTATAATTGTTCCCTCATCAGAAACATACCTGGAGTTATATTTAGCTTGTTTGATGAATCTTGTTTTTGTGTTATGTGTTTTGTGACATCACAGGTAGAGCTTAGATCTTCTGAGCGGTATTTAAGTCTAGAAATCACCACCAGACTTGTTCTGAGCATTTCTGCCGTCAAATTGTGTTCATAACAAGCATGCCAGGGCAAGCTAGCTTTATTTATTTCACCTTTGCTATTCCCTCTGCAGCCAGTAGATGGAGCTTTAACCCAATTCTTGATGTGGGAAATGCTTGACTAAAAGCCCACAGTTGTTCATATTAAACATATTTCATTCTAAAACATAAATAATAATACATTTATGAAAACTGAGGCTGTAGGTTTATATTTTGTTAATGTATCTCTAATACATTATATATATATTTCTTATTTCCTGTTCTAAACATCCAATAACTTTCCTATCTCCAAGAAACTCTAATGCAAATAATGTTTACGGGAACCACCGGCATTGTAACAGCACCTTTTTAGTCCAGTGATACAATCTGAAATGATTGCATGTCTTTCAAATACATTTTCAAACACAATTTAAAAATATTTTATACAATTTAGCCTCTGGATTATGGTAATGGAATTGTAACCATCCATAATCCATCCTATAGAGTTGTATGCTGTGTGCCTTTTTGACCCAGGCAGAAACACTGGCACACATATTCACCAAGGCAACGCTTTTAATAACCTTTATATGCAAAGGGCAGCGGTGAGGTGTTGTCAGCTTTCAGGGCAGGACTACAGCAGAAGAAAGGCATGATTCAAAGTTACTTAACCAGGAGAATTCTATCAATACACTCAATCAATACGCTTCGTCAAAGTCATTTGGCTGGTCATTTCCACTTGACCAAACCTACTCTTTTCTATTTCAACTCTGGGTGAGAAATAATATGGGAAAAAGTGATATCTTGATGTTTGTGTGGATTCTCCAGATAACAGTGAAAACATTATATTTGCAAACAGTGAAAACATTATATTTGCAATCAGAAATAAAACGCTAAATGCTAAAACGTGTCTCTAACTGTCTTGGTTGAGTTTCAAGTATTGCATTTATTCATTTTTCCTCTTCTCCTTTTGTAGATAATTGACAGTTTTCAATATACTCAATCTTAGAATGTTGCATACTAAAAATATATTTTTATCATATCTTTTATGAGTAGACAATATCACTTAATTCAAGTTTCTATCCATTTCACTTGCTCCTCCAAGATTCTGCTTGTGGTTCTTCTAAAAACTGTCCTGCTCCAGTGAAACCGCAGACACTTAGGACAAGTCTGCTTTTGGTGGCACAAAAACATTTTGAAATTATGCCTTGTCATGCATAGGTAGAAGGCCTCAAATGAACCACTGTGAACTCTAGCATCGTACGTGAGGCAGCATCCCCTCGTCATTTACAAAGCCTCCGTCTCTCTCAACTTTGATTCTTCTAATGCAGAAGCTGCTTGCTGGTGCAGATCACTTCACCGTCTGCCTCCTTCAGCATTGTAAAAGATATTCAGAGATTGCCTTGCTCTGTAAGGCTTCTGTTATTGTCAGATTAGTTCGACAATAAGGCGACATGCAGTGTGGTTTCTCCAATCATTGCCAAAGCAACTTTTTATCAGGAGCTTTTATCTGTAATAAGTGTGCTGTTGACATCCTTCACACTCCTTGGGAGGAGATTGTGTTCTGTAGCATGTTAAATAAAATACTTTGACTGGGTAATCTGATCTCAACACATCACTGCAAATGATATTAAAGAAAGCCTATAATTAGAATCTTAAAAATGTGTTTTGGTTTCCATTAATGGATGGGATTGTGAAGCTGCAACATTATTTCAGTATTATTCATAGCTATAAAGTAATAACATTTAGAAGACACTTCACAACTATTATACCAAAATTGTGTTTTAGTTTGGGTTATTTATATATTAAACCTCTCATTAATTGTCTCTAATTTGAGATTCACATTAATAGAATTGTAGTGTAAGTAAGTGACACTTTATTGTCCTTGAGGGAAAATTTGTGGTCCGCAATTTGTTAGTAAAGTGGGCTGAACAATAAACTAAATAAACAACATATAGTAGAACCCCCCCAGTACTATAAATCCATTTTTATTTGTCATTTGTTTATTTCACAGCCTATTGTTTAAACATTGCCAAGCGCATTAACAATTGAGTCAATACTGAAACATCAACAAAAATCACATACATTTCAGAAAAGTCTTTGTAAAGATCTAGATGAATGAATTCACACATAATACAAAAAAGGAGATATATATGTTGTTGTTTTTCCCTTTTACATAATGCTTTTTAGATTGCGATCTGTTTATTATTCCAATTGACATTTTCAATGGTGACAATCTTACATAAGCCCTAGAGTAAGTTCCCTGCCCTTACCTGACCCCTGAACCAACCATCTATCATCCCTTTTTACATTAAAATATGCATCGAGAACTAGAACTCATAGCCGAGGTTATTCTCTGCACCGCTTGTCTTTAGATTTAATGATGAAATACCATGTCGGTCCAGCCACCCTTCTGTCTGACTGAACAAAGTTGTCATGACAGTTTAAATCCACCACAGGGGATGACTTAATTTGCTTCTGTTGATTGGGTTTTGTCATCATTCAATGTTGGGAGGGGGTTGTGCCAGTTGCTCTTAATTGACAACGTTGCAGCTATTGTTTATCTTCACCACATGTTTCATACTTGCTGTCTGGTAAATGTCGAAAATGTAATTGATGGTAAAATATTTCTCTTTTTTTTCATGTTTTTTCAGCATCACTATTTTTGGGACCGGGGCTAAGTGGCTGTCAGTTCTGCAGGAGAGGAACCTGAAACCCAGTAAGTCCAGTTATGTGCAAGGAGAGACACACATGGGCGCACAGCGATAACAAGCCGATACGTAAAAAAAAAAAAAAAAAGATTCTAGTGCCAAAATGCACCAGGAAATGAGAAAGAAATGATATACAATGTAATGACTATAATATACATCGTTTAACTCTGTTTGCCCTTTAGACCTTTTTCAGTTTGGAATCGACAGTTTGGCTTGGTTTGACAGCGAGTCGGCTGGATAAATGCACTGTAAGGATAATTCTCACCAGTCTTAGGTGGGAGCAGCTAATTACTTATAGTGTCAGCTCTCTCTAGAGACACGGCCTGCTCCCTGTGCATAATCAGAGCCGTGTAGCCACTTATTAGCTCCCCATCTAACCTTCATGTGTTTTCTGTGAATGCTGTTACTTTCTGTTTTTATTACACAATGATAAAACATGCTAAAACATAGGAGTATTTTTTTTTATTTTTTATTTGTTGCCGTGCATTTTAGGTCGTTACAAAGTGTTAACTATATTTGGCAAGTCGAGTTTATTTATAGAGCACAATTCGTACACAAGGCAACAGGAAAAAATGCATTAAAATCACAAAGACATGACAGTTTAAGACATAAAAGGGAAAAGTGCAAATAGAATAATTTCAGTCATATGCACAGCTTAACAAAACTGTTTTTAGCTTGGATTTGAACATTGTCAGAGTAGAAGCCTGTCTCGCATCTTCAAGAAGATTGTTCCAGATTTTAGCTGCATAAAACTGAAACGCAGATTCCCCATGTTTAGTCCTGACTCTGGGCACGAGCAGGAGGCCGGTCCCTGAGGTCCTCAGAGTCTGAGATGGTTCATGTGGCACTAACATGTCTGAGATGTACTTTGGTGCTAGGCCATGGAGAGACTTGTACACAAGCCAAGCTGCTTTAATGTCTATTCTCTGAGCCACAGGAGCCAGTGCACTAATGTGATCATACTTAATCGCAGACAACAATTATATTCAGAAGTCTAGATCAAATGTATTTTTTTATTTTATACTGAAACATGGACCACAAAGCTTTCATCATTATTCTAACAGTATATAAGCTGTTAAGGTTTACATACTCTTTGTTGAACCGCACATTTGGCATTTGTGGGCCCTTATGGATGCCTGTTAAAGCCACTGTGTGTGGCATGCCTCCAGTGGGCAGGGGAGGGCAGGGGGCTTCATCTCCGGCTGTCCCAGCGGAGGAGCCCTTTCCCTGAGCTGACATTTGGACCGGCATTCTGGAGTTAGTGACTGTTTATAGGAGATCAGTGTTAATCAGCTTCAAATTACTGTCTCGCTAATATATTATGTTGATCACATTCTGATATCCATAATATGCATATAAATAATATTTATTTATTTATTTGTTGTACCTTCAGTTTAGGCTTACATCATGCTTAGATGGAAGCTAGATTTAAGGCGTATTATTATTATTACAGTTTATCTAAAGATACATCGTGGTTTTGTATATTTTTTCATGTGTTTCTCAGGCTGAGAATGGTGTTCAAATGATAAGTAAACATTTTCCATACTGTATTTTTTCTCTTGTAGTGGAGACGCACAGCCTCCAGTCCCTGCACACCATCCTGTCGACTGGTTCTCCTCTCAAGCCTCAGAGTTACGACTATGTGTTTGAATGCATCAAGCGCAATGTGTTGCTGGGTTCAATCTCAGGTATTTCAATATTTCACAATTACTTCACTAGTTTTTATGAAAGCGGCTTACATCGATTGCTATGCCACAACGGTGCTATTATTTGACAGCTAATTTCAGGAACAAGAGACTGACTCATACAGAATACAAGTAAAAATAAGTGTATAGAAGAGTACATAACCACCTACAGGCATACATTGTCCCTTTTGGAGGCTATTGTTGTGTTGACAGGCCAATAGAAATCTATTTGTCCCCATCTGTGAGTACTGAAGCGTTTAGCATTTAGCCGCTGGAGTGACTGATGTGTAACAGACAAATGCACATAAACAGTGGGCCCACACTGAGCACACAGACGACTCTTTGAACGACGGGCTTCATGTCACAAGTATAAAAAGACGACACATGTCCAGCTCGCTCTCAGTCACAAATGTCATCAGCTTTACATATACAATATAAAGAGAAGGGGAAGTTCTATAATTGAGCTAGTTTATAGATTGTGTCTAGATGTAGAATAATCAGCAGCTTTACAAAGTTAGGCTTTTTTCATTTTTTTCTCATTATTTTTCATCCCTGCATTTCTTCTGTTCTGCATGTGTATTGTAGTCATGCTAACAGTTTGACATGATTTTGATCAAAAGCCTATTTTTATCTGTAAACATCCTGACACTTGAGGGTGTCAAGGGGGGGGGAGAAATAAGAGAATTCACTGAAATATTTCCGTCTCATCATCTATTTAACCAGAAAATCTCCTTTCCAAGAGTGACCTGGCAATGAGGGTCAAACGTTTTTTTTCCAACCCGAAGGCTTTCTTAGACAAGACGGATGTAGCCTGAAATGAGGAGAGAGAGGATAGAGACATTAGGCAAATGGTCGAGGCCAGGAAGCAAACGTACCACACATGTGCAGCACATCAAACCACTGCACCGCTGGCAAGCATCCAAACTTTGCAATATCCATTTTCAGAACTTTTTTTTTTATCATCAGTGACGATGAGTCTCACCCCTGCAGGACACTCTGTCCACTCTGGAGAGCAGCTTCAGTGAGAGACTGATCCACCCTCACTGTGTGAAGGAGACGTTTCGCAGGTCTTTGCCTCTGCTGCTGTCAGACTTTATAACAAACTCTGTTAGCCCTGCAAAACACGTGCAATACTGACTTAACCATGTGCAATACCGTCATATTCATGTGCAATTACTGTTGTACTCACATGCAATAATGTCACATTCATGTGCATATAACTGTTGTAAAATAGTGTTTATTTGACCGTTATTATTAGTATTTTATTTTGTCTTACGCTAGCTGTTTTTATTATATTTTTATCTTTATTTTTCCCCTCCATTCCTTATTAAGAAATGATAGGTTTTGTTTATAAGAGTTCTTCTATTAAGAGTGTTTTTTAAACTTCCTATAAGTTCTGTCCTTTTCCTCTGTATCTACCTGCGTTACAACAATGGAATCTCCCCATGTGTGGACAAAAAGACACGCAGTAATGATCATAGTTGGAGTCTTGAGTCTGATCTATATTCAGAGCTCATGCAGACAGCAGCCATTGAAGTAAAGACGTAATTTCGTCCTCTTAGAGCAGGCATGTCCAAACTAGGGCCCGGGGGCCAAATGCGGCCCTCAGACCAATTTTTGTTGGCCCTCCAGCTTCTTGGTATGTTGACCCCAAACAACAAAAACTGGGACTTTTTACTGTGAAATTGGGAAAATTCAGGCATATTGATGTCATACCAACCTAATATTAATCTTCTAGGTCTAATTAAAGGTGTGGACACTCATTGCAATTACATCAAATGCAAAATTTCTAATGATTCACATTCAACAAATTCGACATTGTCAAGTTGTTTGTGGCCCTCTGCCCCGTTTAAGTTTCAAAATGCGGCCCTTGGTGAAAAAGGTTTGGACACCCCTGTCTTAGAGTAAAAAACAATCTTTCAAGAGGACCGTTTACACAAAACACACACACAAAAGATGATGTTGAAGGACATGAGAAATCCAAGATGCCAATCCAAATCTGCTTGTGTGTGTGAGAGTTTGTGTGGTCATTAGAGTGTGGTAATAGTATAATTGCTTGTCTTCGCAGTAAAACTTTGTGTGTCTAATCACAAGACAAACTTCCCCTTTCTCCTGGGAGCCAATTAAAGCTCAACAAAGAACCTGGCAGTGAGAGACTTTAAAAAAAAAAGAGGACAGAAAAGAAAGTGTGTAGGGAAGGACACAGCAGTGGAGAGGTAGTGGGGAAGATGGATGGATGAAGTCTGATAAAAGGGAGGAGAAACATGGAGGTAAAAAGGCAACAATGGGAATGTGACAGAAATAGTAGGGTATTATTGAAAGGTGAAAAAACAAAAGGAGTGTGCTGCTAAAGAAAAGCGGGTTTGTTCTGTTAAGAGTTGGAGCTATATAGGCCACAGTCTGCACACTTTTGACATGTTTTTGAGGAATTTAATACAAGTAACTAAAGCAGACTATTGCAGATTTACCCAAAAAGTTATTTATTTTTTATTTAATTTCAACATATTAAAAAAAAACAATGAACAGAAGAACAGGAAAAACATGGTAAACAATTCCCAAAAGGATTAGGCAGAACAAAAGCTTATAAAGCACCAACTCCCCTAATCCAGCCAAATACAGTAAAGGTAAATGATTATCTAAATCTGTGTAACATGGATTTTAAGTATGCACTAGTTAGACACTTACACTCCTGGTTATTGCTTTTCCTGGAATGTTCCATAGTATGACTTTAAATTAATCCATCTCCAAGGAGACAATCAGGTGATGCTACCAGGTCGAGTTATAAGCCAGATCTGGGAAGAAACAACCAAACTTACAGTATGAATGAATGTTTTTCAAGGTATACAATCAAATAAATGAATAAATTAAAGACAGGCAGGTTTAATGCCATACTGTGGAACATTCCATACATATCCAAAAGAAACGTGGCTTGTGGACTTTCCAGTCTCTACTCTATAGTTACGTAATGCACTTTTAAAGAGACAATACTTTTAATATTTTGGCCTTCCAAGTTCTTGTTGTTATTTATGTCAGTCACAAATCAAAGGTACCAACAAGCTTAGCTCATCACATTGTAGTATTATTAAAGTGCATGAAAAAAAACGCCTGAATGTGTATTAATGTATATGAATGTGTCTTGTCGTCTCCTCGTCTCCAGGTGGTACTGACATAGTGTCCTGTTTCATGGGGCAGAACCCGTCAGTTCCTGTGTACCGCGGGGAGATCCAAACCAGGAACCTGGGCATGGCTGTGGAGGCCTGGGGCTTTGACGGTGAGATATACAAAACCAGGATGGCAAAAGTACTGAAGTTAACTACTCAAGTAAAAGTACTTACTCCCCAGCGGTGATCTCACATGAGCTCAAACTTGACACAAACATTATTCAGTCAGTGTTTCTGCATCTACCTGCACCGCTTCTCCTCTCTCTCCTCTGCACCTCACTCACTCCCACAGCTCTTTTCCCTCTCTCCTGGTTCCTCTCCCTCTCTCCTGGTTCTTCCTCTCCTGGTTCTTCTCCCTCTCTCCTGGTTCTTCTCCCTCTCCTGGTTCCTCTCCCTCTCTCCTGGTTCTTCTTATGTTCACACCGCGGCCTTGTGTCCAGTCGGTTGATAGTTTCACGCACTAGAGTGAACACGTGCGCATGCTGGCTTCATATAAGGAAAAAAACTGCGTGGTTTTAACCCCTTGAACTTAAAACCGAAGCTGTTCCTGAACCCGCTAGAGCACAAAGAATTGGCTGGAACCTTTGTGAAGTTATGTAGTTTTGGACTCTGATATCTGGTTTACTCTAATCACAAATGGAAACACAGTGCACCGACCGGGGACTCCTTTGTTCTACTGGGGGACTTCAACGCCCACGTGGGCAATGACAGTGACACCTGGAGAGGGGATATCGGGAAGAACGGCTCCCCCGATCTGAACCCGAGCGGTGTTCAGTTATTGGACTTCTGTGCTAGCCACGGATTGTCCATAACGAACACCATGTTCAAGCACAAGGGTGTCCATCAGTGCACATGGCACCAGGACACCCTAGGCCGCAGGTCAATGATCGACTTTGTTGTCGTGTCATCTAACCTCCGGCCGCGTTTCTTGGACACTCGGGTGAAGAGAGGGGCAGAGTTGTCAACCGACCACCACCTGGTGGTGAGTTGGATCCGCTGGCGGAGGAGGAAGCCGGACAGACTTGGCAGACCCAAACACATTGTGACGGTCTGTTGTGAACGTCTAGTGGAGCCCTCTGTCAGTAGGGTATTCAACTCGCACCTCCGGGAGAGCTTCTCCCATGTCCCGGGGGAGGTTGGGGACATTGAGTCCGAGTGGACCATGTTCTCCGCCTCCATTGTTGATGCGGCTGCTCGGAGCTGTGGTCGCAAGGTCTCCGGTGCCTGTCGTGGCGGCAACCCCCGAACCCGGTGGTGGACACCGGAAGTAAGGGATGCCGTCAGACTGAAGAAGGAGGCCTATCAGGCCACTCTGGCTTGTAGGTTTCCGGAGGTCATCGACGGGTATCAGCCGGCTAAGCGAGCCACGGCTCGTGCTGTCGCAGAGGCAAAAGCGGATCGGTGCAGCGGCTGCAGTGATGCAGTCGCTGCATCGGACCGTTGTGGTAAAGAGGGAGCTGAGCCGAAAGGCAAAGCTCTCTATTTACCGGTCGGTCTACGTTCCTACCCTCACCTATGGTCATGAGCTTTGGGTAGTGACCGAAAGAACAAGATCACTGACACAAGCGGTCGAAATGAGTTTCCTCCGCCGTGTATTTATCACCACCACCACGATGAGTTTATAAGCGTTTTCCACAAAGCGAGTTTCCCCGTCATGGTAATGTTGACACAACTAGCATGCTATCTGTGCTCTTCCTGCTTTGTGGAGAATAAAACGCTCAATATTTAGATGCAAAGAGCGCAACATGAAAACATTTTCACCCAAATAGATGTTTTTACTATAAATCTGTACTGTGGCAAAACAGATTTGACTTTATCACATTAAGAAGAAGAAAATGTGTACTGCACCTTTTATACATACAGTATATATGACCAGTTTATTCTAGAATCCCTTTCAAATCGACTTTAAATCCTCTCCATATCAAAAAGCCTGGCTTTGTTTACTATTTTTTCTCACATTTTGATCTTCTTGTTTCAAATCTGAACCTTTTTACCTCTTTTTTGTTGTTATTTACTAAAAGACAAATCCTCTGCTTCGTCTGTCTGTAATAGACTCGGGATATTCATGTCTATAACTCACAATACTTATTCTTCATTAACTAACTACACAAAAGGATAATTTCTCATCTTCCTGCGAGCCTTCAAAGGGCTGTATGCTTTTCTAATTGATTGTAGTCCCTTATTCCCCTGCTCCGATCCCTGCTGCAGGCCGAACTGGCAGATCTCCACCACCTCAAAGCAAATCTATTGAGCAATAATTTAAAAACTGTTTTGGAAGAAGACGTCCGGATTATTTCAGTCCATTCCTAAGCCTTTAATGCCATCCTGGGGGACATGGCGAGTGTGTCAAACCTTAGTATTAGCTTTAATGCCTGGATGTTTTTTCCCTGTGATCTAAACATTTATAAAGTCTCTGTAGGACTTTGTGTGTTCTGATTGATTACTTTGCTCTGGATGTATCTTTCCGTACTGTTATGACTCTGTTGTGTTTTGTACAGGTAAGGCGGTGTGGGGGGAAAGTGGTGAGCTCGTCTGCCTAAAGCCCATCCCTTGTCAACCAACACATTTTTGGAACGATGAGAACGGCAGCAAATACCACAAGGCTTACTTTTCCACATTTCCAGGTAAGCACAACATTCATTTTTCATTTTAATTAGACAAAAACTCAGTGATTGATTTTATTGTTAATTGCAGGGGTATGGGCCCATGGCGACTACTGTAAGATCAACCCAAAGACGGGAGGAATTGTCATGTTAGGAAGAAGGTTTGTTTGAAATGAATGTGTATTTTGATCAAGAATTCAAGAGTTTTCTTACAGCTAAAACAACTTTACTCTTTTTAGCGATGGGACACTGAACCCCAATGGAGTCCGTTTTGGCAGCTCAGAGCTCTACAATATTGGTAAAAAAAAATTCTCACAAGAATATTCTTTTAAACCTGCATTGTTTATTTATGCCACAGTTGCTCATTTATCAGATTTGGTCATTGGGATTATTCAGGTCCCAATATAATAATACAAACTAAAAATATATATAGTTGTAATTATTTTAAAAACTAAAGTTATAAGTTATTTTAATTTAATCTATAGTCCAAAAGTGTATCTTAAAGTGCCTATTTTGATGTCTTGAATGTTTAAACTCATAAAAGCTGGTCACAAACAGAGAAGTGTTGATCTATTACACAATCTGCATGAAAGCACAGTCGTTTGATCGTGGTGTCAAGTATTGTGACTAATTGTCAACTCGTGATTGTTTCTTCTGACTGCGAGCGCACATTTTACATTGTGACATCCCTGGCCCTGTTGCCTTAAAGTCAAACGTACATCAATACTGTATGTCTAGCGGCCATTTTAACTTCATGACCTCTGTGTATCCCTGTCATGCCACTGCTGATATTGATGTATCTAATGGTGCACATTTCTGTTTCTGCCTCTGCCCGACCTCTTCTCGTGTCCAGTGGAGGCATTCGAGGACGTATCCGACAGCCTGTGTGTGCCCCAGTACAACGCAGACGGAGAGGAGAGGGTGATTCTGTTCTTGAAGATGGCGCCTGGGAAACCCTTCAGTCCAGACCTGGTGTCAAAGATCAGAGGGGCCATTAGGAAGGCTCTGTCCGCCCGGCACGTCCCCGCCCTGCTGCTGGAGACCAAAGACATTCCTGTAAGTAACGATCATCTATTAGTGTGAGTCACAGCTTTCAGAGGCTAAAGTGGAGTTAACAACATCAAGCATACGGGCAGCATTATTTATGGGTGTGCGATGGATAAAATAGCTTTATTATTGAATGCAGGCAGCGCACATTGGACTGATTTTGACCCGGTGTGCTGCTTTTATAATTCATCTGCGCTGGACTATAACAGATTTTACTCTCCCACATAAGATAAATTGTGTGCACTGCCCTTTAGCAATAGAAACTGGTCCATTGACTGATGATTAAAAAAAAAACAAAAAAAAAACGGATTCTCGCCGGCTCCTTTACGCCAGAAACTGTTAAGCATCACCACAACAAAGGGCCACGCTCCAGGACCAGGCTGTCGCCGCACCTCACAGCGCTAGTTCACAGTAATTGTGAAAAATGGCAATGTGACGTTGTTGAACTCGATGTGTAATACCTTTTTCGGACAAAAAATATATATAGAAGGTTGAAGTGAGAGTACAGGGCAGTGATGGGTTTGGTGATATGGAAACTTTCGGAGCACTGATGCCTGCAATGCAGAATAATGCAGGATTGCTCACACATGCACGGATCAATAAAAAAATACAAAATACAACACTGCGTAAGCTAGACACGAGGAAAACCTATTAAAGAAATCTTAAGAACAAGTCCGTGTAATCCCTCATGTGTCCAGGAGTGTTCTTAAAAAACAAATAACAAAACTGATTGTAACATTGTTCTATATATGTGTTGGGTAGTTTTCGGTCTACATGCTGTAATTAAAATTATGCTTCAGCAATTGTATTCAGCCACTGCCGTCTCAGTGGCTCAGTGGGACTTAAAGGATCTAAAATGGCTGCAAAGAGTTAGGTTGTTGTGTTTTTTGTTTTGTTTTTTGTCTTTATCACTATTTACTCTGACAAGTTTATTTTAAGTTTATTTCTTAAATATTTTTTTTATTGCAGTTACAAGTTTATTTACAATATTTAAAATAAAAGTGTATTGAAATATTTGTGCACATTTAATTATATAGTTCAGTCACTTTTTGTGTGATACTTGAACCTCAACCACATCATCATCAGGACAATCCAAATAAATGTTGAGCTGAACATTTTAGTCAATATTGTCCAGCATCATGCATTAGAGGTGATTACTGGAGTTCTGAATGCGTCCTTATAACCCTGTTTCTCTCGTGTGTCCTGCAGTACACCATCAGCGGGAAGAAGGTGGAGGTGGCGGTAAAACAGGTGATCGCTGGACGTGAGGTGCCCCAAAGAGGAGCTTTCTCCAACCCGGATTCACTGGACCTTTACAAGAACATTCCTGAGCTGCAGGACTTCTAAAGCCCGGAAAACGTCCATTGTTTTTAGATAGATAAATATGTACATGAATTATGGATGTGTCAGTAAAAAGAAATATTGGCTGGCTCCGATGTGTCTGAATAGGGCCGTGCCGCCAAGGAATCCCACTCAAAATAACACTCATTTATTTTAGTTTTGCATTGTACTTAAAATGTAAGCTTAGAACCATTGAATATAATATCTCATAAAAGTTCAAATAATTTGTTTATCGAAGGAAAACATATTTATTAATGGATGCAAGAGCAAAAGTCTAATATGTAAATAAAGTGACTCGATGTGACCTCTCAGAAGCCTTCCCGTTGCAGGACAATAATAGTCATTTATTTGAAATGAAATGTATTCAAAAACACTATGTAACTGGATTAAGACTGCTTCAGTTCTCCTTGTGATTGAGTACATAAATGAGTCAGTGGTACGCCAAAGCTGCACACAACAGCGGGGAATTTCCCATCATGCTTTGCTTGGGCCTCTCAGTGTGGTCTCTGTGTCACTGGTACTACTGTAGCTAGACTTGAAAACAAATAACTGTGTACTGATCATCTCATGTCTCATTGCCATATCATTTTCTATGTGATGTGCTGCTTTTTCAATGTACGTGTAACAAGAGTAAATATACTGTTTATTTTTGAACTGTGAATGGGATTAATATTATATATGCAAGTGCAGATCGTGACCTGTAAGTGTACGCTACACGCACAGATGCTTTGTGATGTTGGGATTTCCAGTTTGGTTAAATTAACCACTGTGGCGCTTACTGAAATTGTATAGTAATAATTTGAAATGTTATGTACTAACATTTATTTTTGTAATAGTAGCTTCACTTACCGTTTCATGAGGTAGCTTTTGTAAACTATACGTTTGCATAAATAGTATACCAACAAGAAGTAAAAGGCTGAAAATGTCTGACAGGGAATAACATTGGTGGAATTCAATTAGATTTTCTTTTTCCTGATATTTTTTCCATAGACTACATCATGCTGTAAAACAACATTCCCTTCTAAATGGACAGAGATGTGTTGGCATTATGGAAAGGGAGCTTAATAATTAACTTGCACTTTAATGTGTTACATGGTAGAGTTTTTGTTGTTGTTGTGGGCTAATACTGTAGATCTGAGTTGCAGATTTGACTAATAAATCATTTTTTAATTTAAACGATCAGTCTCATTAGATGTTTGATGTTGTGAGATGAATAATCTAGCATCTATACTCAAATATGGATAGGTTGTGCCGTTCAGGAAAGTAAACTCAGACAAGTATTTTATGTTTTCCTATTTTAGTACAAACATTAATCCATTGAGTCTCGATAAAATCCACGGAACTTTTCACTGATATTAATTTTTTATAAACTTTTTAATAAGTGTTTACAGTTGAACGGCAAGCTGTTCAGAAAATCTCCCTGTTGAACTAGCGCATGTGTGCTGCAGCCAATCATTCTGACAGACGTCTAATTCAAAAATAATCCTGCAACCTTTAGACATGCAAATGCTGTGAACAGTCCTTCTGCCGAATTTCAAAACACAACTTAAAAATAGAGTTCTGGTTTGCTTCCAGTTTGTCTAACACAAACGGCTAATATGGAAGTACAGAAAAGTTGAAAATAACTATTTTGTTCCCGAATAAAAGGCGCTTGATGAACACCATATGAAACAGTGAGGGCTCGAGAGAATTAGAACTTAATCTAACTCTCACCAGGCATAAAACTGAGCACATTAACAGTGACTAAATGACTTTGTTTACCGTGATGTGTGCTCTGCGTTTGTGTATTTAGTGGTAATTTGTTGTCAGCGTGATCAATTTAAAATGTAAATTCATCTTCACTCGCTAATGATGCACTTGTTTTTCTCTTCTGTGTGGAGGCTGAAAATGTGATGCTTTTGTTCTGGCAAAAGAATCGGATCAAGCTTGGGTTGGATTAGAACTGGACCGCATATCGAAATGTAGATAATATTGAGATTGTTGTTTTGACGATATGCCACATTTGAACGTAGAGCGCATCGTTTATAGTTAAAACATGCTACAAAAAGAGTCGATTAAAAAGACAAATGAACAAAGTGATATGTCTGCACCTTTGTGATTCATTTGACATTTGTCTGATTAATAAAAACAGTTTTAACACATTTCTATTGGATTGACATATCGTCTTAAATATCGTTCAGCACTAGGTAGGATTTTGGTGAATGTGTCAGTTTAGGACATATTAAATGGTTATAATTTTCTTGATTAAGATGTGTATGGGCTTTTAAAATCATACTTAAACAATAAGCCACGCATTGACGCTTCCATTAGAGACTAAATTGCGTCTTGATTGGGCTAGAGCAACGCCGGCGTCTGGTATGTGGACTGCCGCTTCTGTCCCAACGTCTTTGTTTTGTTAGTCGTTTCCATTGTTTTGTTTTGTTCCCGCGTCTCTGTGTTGTCTTCTGTCTACATCCCTGTTCCTTAACTTCATCGGACATTACTGCACCGTCCATCGCTCATCTCCTCCCTCACTCCTGGACTATCTACTGCCCTAGCCGCCAGCTAACAGCTGGCTTAACACCTGCGGAGGTCCGTCATGGTATCGCGGGGCCTCCCTGCCGTGCAGACAAGGTCTGGGGCAACCAACGCCACTCACTCCACCAGCTTCAACACCCGGTCCACTGCTGCTTTTTCACAACTCTCTGCCCACCAGCTTCTAGTTAACCAGCCTCTAGCCACCGCCAACATTCTAACTGGATTACTCTCATCTGCTGCTACGTTCCATCTCCTCCTCGGACTATCACTCCCACGCCTCCAGGCCACCGCTCCACCAACTTCTCGCCTACTCACCTACACCGCTGCTGACCTTCACCTCCTCAACCATAACCACCGTCTCCCAGCTGCTGCTGCCTCTGCAGCTAGCTCAGCTGGGATCCTTCGCCGGCCCCGCTACATCCACAGGGGCTCTGGTCTCTCCCATAACCAACACTCCAACGACGGCTCACCTATCCCCTCACTCTGGACTAGTTTTCGCCCCTCTGTCACCCCCACCTGCCGCACTGCCAACCTCAGCAACCTCCGCCCCCCCACCCCTGCGCCCCCATCCATCTCCGCGCCCCCATCCATCTCCCTTGCACTGCTGAACTGCCGCTCCCTCGCCAACAAATCACCGTTATACACAGTTATATCTGAACTGCTACTGGACAATAACATTGATCTGCTTCTCCTCTGTGAAACATGGCAACAGCCCCTGGACTTCTATGCTCTCAACCAAGCCACTCCCTCCAACTACACTTACACTGCCAAACCCCGCCTCTCCGGGCGTGGGGGAGGTCTTGCTGTTATTCATAAAAAATCTACATCCATCACTGAACTGAACCTCAACCTTCCATCCATCTCATCATTTGAATACCTCGCCTTCTCCCTCCCCAACTCTATCACCGCTATCCTGATCTATCGTCCCCCAAAGCCCCACCCCTCTTTCCTCACTGAATTGTCTGAACTCCTCACCATCGCATCCTCTCTCTCTGCCCGCCTCCTACTCACTGGTGACTTCAACATCCACATTGACTGCCCCAACGCCCCACTGACATCCGACTTCCTCTCTCTCCTGGACTGCTTCCATCTCACCCAACATATTGACTTCCCCACCCATACCAAAGGCCACACTCTGGACTTAGTCTGTTCCTCTCTCCTACCCATATCTAAGCCCCACCCCCTCCCCTTCCCACTCTCTGATCATCTCTGCATCCTTTTCTCCGCCCCCCTACCCTCGCCCCACAACCCCAAAAAACGCACCATCACCTACCGCAATATCAAGTCAGTCAACCCCCTCACGCTCTCCCAGCTCATATCCTCTGCTTTCCCCCCTGACTCCCCCCCCTCTTCCCCCGACGACTATGCTGTCATGCTCAACACCACCCTCTCCGACTCCCTTGACTCCCTAGCCCCCTGGAAAACCTCCTCCGTCTCATACATCAACCCCGCCCCCTGGTACACCCCTGAACTCCGCACCATGAAGCAGACTGGCCGCCAACTCGAACGACTCCTCAAAAGAACCCGCCTCACCGTCCACGCCGAAGCTTTCAAATTACACATCTCCTCCAACCGTGACGCTCTCCAAGCCGCCAAATCTGCCCACCTCTCCACCCTCATCAACAGCTCCCACCGGAGCCCTCGCACCCTGTTCTCCACCGTCAACAAGCTGCTCCAGCCACCGGACATCACTCCACCCTCCTCCCCTGACCTCTGCAACTCTTTCCTCCTTGCCTTCAATGACAAAATTTCCAAAATCAACAGCTCCATGACTGCCGTCTCCATTAACTCCATCATCACCCCCACCCCTGCCCCCCCTCCTCTCCCTGACCACCCACCCTTCCCTGCCCTCACCACCTTCTCCTCTGTTAACTCCTCTCATATCATAGACCTCATCACCGCTTCCAAAACCACCACCTGCTCTCTCGACCCCCTCCCAACGAATCTAACCAAGGCCTGCCTCCCTGCTCTCATCCCCCATTTCACCACCCTCTTCAACCAGTCTTTATCCCTCGGCCATGTTCCTTCCATCTACAAACTGGCCTCCATCACCCCCATCCTCAAAAAACCCACCCTAGACTCCGCCAACCTCTCCAACTACCGCCCCATCTCCAACCTGCCGTTCCTCTCAAAAACGCTGGAACGCATCGTCGCCGCCCAACTTCACACCCACCTCCAGTCAAACAACCTCTATGAACCCCTCCAATCTGGCTTCCGCCCACTTCACAGCACTGAAACAGCCCTGGTCAAAGTACTCAACGATCTCCTCACCTCTGCAGACTCCGGGGCCCTCAACATCCTGTTACTACTAGACCTCAGCGCAGCCTTTGACACTATAAACCATTCCATCCTCCTACAAAGGCTGCGCCAACTGGGTGTTGAGGGCTCTGCACTTGACTGGCTCACATCCTACCTCACCAACAGGCAAGAGTTCATTTCCCTCTCCGGTCACTCATCCACCCTCTCCCCAGTAACGCAGGGGTCCCCCAGGGCTCAGTCCTCGGCCCCCTCCTCTTCATCTGCTACATCTTCCCCCTTGGTCACATCCTCCGCCAACTCAACCTGGACTTTCACTGCTACGCTGACGACACCCAGATATACCTCACCACCAAATCCACCCAAAACCCTCCCCTCAGCCACATCGAAACCTGCATCTCTACAATAAAAACATGGCTCACTCACAACTTCCTCAAACTGAACAGTGACAAAACAGAGCTCCTCCTCATTGGCACCAAATCCACTCTCAATAAAACTGGTCCCTTTTCACTCAGCATCGACACCTCGACCATCACCCCCTCTACCCTGGTACGCAATCTCGGTGTCATCATGGACCCCACCCTCTCCTTC
>NW_027316278.1:22748384-22916064 GCF_026437365.1 Eucyclogobius newberryi
CAGGTTCACACTGGACTATAAAACAAGACACAACTTTTACACCAAGAAGTAAATATAATATTTTCAGGCCTAAATTAGGACTCAAAGTCTAAAACCACCAACTGCAGAGTGAATGTCTTTGGGTGTCATTAAAGACGTGCAATCTAAATCCATTCCAAATGTGGTACTTCTAAAATTCAGGAACACCAAATGTTCATTGTTTCTACTTATATTAATCATAGTTAATCAAAATCAATACATTTAAATTGCAGCTTAAATAATGTGTGTTGTGCCAAAAAGGAAGGTACATTTTCAGAACTCATTTAAATTAAAATAAACGATTAAACCCAGTGTTGTGCCGCCCTATTTCTCGTTCTCATTCTACAGTGATGTAACCTCAAAATAGTCTGGCCTGGTCGAGATGAGTAAGGGCTAAAGTGAGATAAATTTGATTGGCAGATGATGCAGAGAGATTTCTACAGAAGATGGCATGGAGAAAACAGGGGGGGGAAATGGAAGTGGAAAGATGAAAAAAGTGATGGATTTCTGTATAGCCTTTTCCCTTTTTTCTTACACTGTCTCCACCGTCTCTAACCGACTTCTGTAAATCATTATTGAACTTCGTTGTGAACACATCATTTTCATCGCCTTCATTCTTACCCGGAGTTAAAAATAACCCCAGTAACAATTATTCATTTGTTAAAGCCGCTCCACCTCGAAATGATGAGGACCTTTTTCCCACGATTTGAGTGAATTGCATGGCATGAGCATTGATCTGTGTCCTTGAGTATGCGATGGGATTCACAGTGCGAGGCAGATGTAAAGTACGAGCATAAACGGGGAGGTATTTGATGGGCCTTGTGCTTGATTGGCTCAGGGTCAGCGGATTAGTGTCGACTGGTGGAAAAAGGCTTTATTGCTGGATCACAAGGATAAGACTCATCTGTATTATTGTATTTATTTATTTCATTATTACACATTTAACCAGGAAAGTTTGACTTAAATTTAAAACATCTCATGAGGGCGTCGTCGTCCTACAGGTTCGTACTTACTCCTCACAATGGCCCGACTGTAAGAAATATTGCCTCTCATTTAACTGTAAAAAAAATATAATAGTTTCCATAAAATTTGGGCAATTTCAGAGAGATTGAAGTAATTTTACATTTTGCATAATGACTTTTACTGCTCTGGGTAAAATCAGTTATCTTTATCTAATTCAATTTAGTTCATTCATATAATTTAGTCTAATTTAGTCTAAATCAAGCAGTAAATGTATTTATTTAGTGAAACATAATTAAAAATATGGCTCAGAAACCATTCAAATGAACTTTTATCAAATTATCAACTTCATCAACATTTTAGATTTGCTTACATTACATGTTTTACTGCTTATTTAAGTATGTATTTTAGGACTTACAACCTACACTTTTTATACATGATAAAAAAATACTTCCTAAATTATTACACACTTAAAGCCTTAAGACCTTAACACAACAGAACTATAAAGCGCCTCTTACCGTTTTGTGAGGTAAAAATTCTACGTTACACATGGAGTGAACTCGAACTCCATGTGTTTACTTGTCAAACTGGAACGAATCTAAAATATGTATATATATTTTGTTTTGCACAGTCATTATTTACTCATGCAATTTGAGAATACAAAGTGTTTAAGTGTACGTCTCTAGTTTTGTCAGCGTGCATACACTCTCCATCTGACAGCCTGCTTCTATCTCTGATCACACCCAGAGCAGGATGTGCACATTTGCATGAAATTGAAGCGGTGTCCACCGGTGAGCACCCCGATTTCATCTAAATGACACAGATCGCAGAGAAATTACCAAGTCAAGCATGGAATACTTATCAGCACAGTCCTGCACGGTGCTGGAATTACTGCTGTAGTCAGAGATACAATAGTTTACATTGTACAGGGATGAAAAAGCCCATCAAATCAGCTTGCACTTAAATGCACTGATATAATAGATACGTGCTAATTAACCAGCCACAGCTGTTGTAATGTTTTGGATTACATATTTTTTAGGGGAAAAATATATACTGCTGGGTTTAAGATGTAAAGTTGGAAAACAATGTCAATGATGAGAACGTATTTTTTGCCAGTAAACCACTATTTTACGTAAAGCTATAGTTAAATGCACATTGATTAGTTGATTAAATTGGGACTAAAGATGGAAATAGCTTTGGCTATAATCATGCATATCTACTGGCAACTGATTGCATTTTCTTAAAATAAACACAAATTACAAAATGTATTTTTTCAGATCTGTAATATATCTGGATATTATACAATATCAATATTCCCTCTACCAATATTAGAAAAAATACATTGTCCATCACTAACTATCACTACTCACTCTTTTCCAGGCTGCTACATTCATCCGTGCATATTTATCCATACGGAACAGCTCACTAAAACGTGTCTAAATTAGATGGAGGAATCATTGCAGGAAGTCTGAATATGCCGACAATATTAATCTGCCTTACGTCAGACACTGTGGGAAAATCCTCACCTTGCTCTCCAGATGGGCTCATGGATCGATGGCATCTCCATCTCTGATATTAAAAAGGGCTAAAGCGGCCTCACCCGAGAGTGTTTCCTGTCTTAATCAGTTTCTCTGTAGAAAGTAAAAGGATCTGTTTATGGACCCCGGATATTTTGGTGCAGGCTAATAAGTGTGTTGCTGACAGAAACTTATTAAAGGTGTCGCAAATGGCCGCCCTGGTATCGATTATGGATTTACCAGTGTGAGATGGCACCACTGTTGCGGCTAATCCTGCAACACAAGTGCCAAAATTCACTTCAGGAGAATGACAGCGATAAAGGGTGATGGTTGTTTTGAGAGGGTTCCAAATGACAGTTCAGAGACAAAGTCTGAAACTCAGACTGCAAGACTTTAGACTAGAGAGACGCTAAATAAATAAATAAAAAACCTTCCTTGGCTGTCCAAGTTTAGGTTGTGATCACCTCCAGATAACGCACCCATGCAGTAAATCCATACTGTAAGAGGTGGGTGTTTTGCCCAAGGAAACAAAAACAGTATATATGCACTAATCGAATAAGGATTACGAATGCTCTAACTACCGAGCCACTGCCATCCAATTTAGCTTTAATATAAATTGGGCTACTTGAC
Source organism: Eucyclogobius newberryi (assembly GCF_026437365.1). Classification (NCBI taxonomy): domain Eukaryota; kingdom Metazoa; phylum Chordata; class Actinopteri; order Gobiiformes; family Gobiidae; genus Eucyclogobius; species Eucyclogobius newberryi. The sequence continues at coordinate 22,751,510 of NW_027316278.1, forward strand.
ATGACGTCCATTTTTGGCATTTTCACTTTAAAAGACTTTCCAAATGCTGTTTTTCTCCCTCAAGAATGAAACTCAACAGCTCTAAAATGTCCAGCTGTGCGACCGTAACACTTTTCTTGAATGAGTCCCTTGCATCAGAGATACCGTGCTTAACTTGTCAAGGCCCACCTATTTTCACCTAGTGTCATTTAATTATACTTTTCCAAATTAAAACAAGTATCCAAAGCATATACTTTGTCCAAAATACGTGTGTTGTTCTACACCATTGGAAAGGTAACACATTTTAGTTTCAGGTGATGTGCATGGAGGCAGTGTAAGTGGTGCAAAGGCAAAGCTACTGTATTTAGAAGACATACTCCATAGTAGACACTCCAAATTAGCTACAGTTGTTGCCATTCTGGTCAACCAGAACTATTTGAAATTTCAGAACTTTGGGAGAGGGAGAGGGGGAGGGAGAGGGAGAGGGAGAGGGAGAGACGCAGACACTCTAGCAATGGCTTCAGCCGTTGCAAATTATCTAGTTTTATTTGGTCTTTCCAAAAATGTAAATTGTCTTTTAGTAATGATTTCATGAACACAAACTATACAGACTTGTAATCTGTGCCATTTAACACAAATCATATTCCAATTTCATCCTTCAAAGTCTGACCTCTGCTCAAAACCATGTGTTGACAGAGGATCGACTGTTGACCTCTCAATTAAAAAAAACACTCAAACAATTGACAATTTCACATTTCTCGTTCTCTATCTGTCAATCAAAATATTTAAAATTGCCCAGCCGTACTGTAAATAGGAAGAAAATTTGGAAAGTTTGACGCTGAGTGACATGAAACATCCCATATTTAAAAAGACAGTTACACAAAAACCAGAAACAGCTCGTCATTTATGCTCTGGTTTGAGGGTAATTTACAGGTCAAGAGAAATATGATCTCCAACTTTTCTGAAAAACGTTGAATATGTTCTAGTGAGAGGTCACAGCACATTCATTCACATTAAAAATATCTCAAATTAAAAGCGTTAATCCCAAAGTGATGTGATACTTGTATAGCACCTTCCTTTCACCTGTTGTGGAACTGATTTGTTTTGTTTGCAGCACAGAGGCCTGACACCGCAGGACAGAACACCCCCAAATGTCAAGCAAGATATTTTGTTGGGTTAAAATAAAGGATAAAATGTTATTCACAATGCCTAAAATGTCAATCAAAGTCATTATAGTTGTCCAACCCTCATGTAACTCCACATTCTTTGTAGGTGAGAAGACAATTTTGTGTGGTTCACCTCACACATCTCCTGGCTGACCTGCTGTGAATTGATCCTTATAGCCTCCTCTCCCCAGGATTATCCTAAAAGCCGACCACTCTGCCAGGCTGTCCAAAAAGCGGCCAGAGTAACAACTTTAATTGGCCCGGAAATAGCCGAGGGGACTAGGCAGGATCCTGGGGTGGGCGCGGTGAGGGAGGGGGGGGGCTATAAGGAGCAGGAAGCCAGGTTTTAGAGTGTACGGAATCTGATGTGGTTCAGTCAAGCGGCAGTAATTTGCGCCGTCCACATGGGTAACAGTCTCCTGGACAGCAGCAAAGACTCTATGTTGTGCTATTTGGGCACAACAATTTAAATTCCCCTAAGCTTTGCCACACGCTCAGAGAATCACTCCCCCAACTCCTGTGATGGAACATGTGTAGGGAACATTTTGAGGACTATTACTGTTCATAAATATTGTACTGGACCGACATTAGTAGTATTATTATTATTGTTTTTTAACAGTTCATTGCCACCACGCATGACTTTGACACCCATGGATAAATCTTGTATATTATTAATTATTGCTAAATGATATTGAAGTCCAAAATAATCATCTCTCTTAAGGATGTAAAAGTTACCACTATAACATTTTAAATTTAAATAATTCTTTTTTATTTCCCCTTCTTTTAAAATCTGAAGTCGTTCCAAGTACCCTGTAGTAAGTGTGTACCGCTGGTTGAGAAACACTATTTCTACAGAATAGCCATGCTAACCTGTGGAACTAAACACTATGTTCCTGTCTTCAGTGAGAGCGCCTGAATGAAAAGTGTCTGACAGGATGAATTATTGCTACAGGTGTATTTCAGGCTCTTGTATTGTGGACTAAGTGATGTCTGAATCAGTCATTGACTAACCCGACCATTCACTATCTGAATCATATGAAAATCACTTAAGCCAATCATGGCCCATCAGCACAATAATTAACCAATTTGTTCTGCATCACAAACATGCTCTGAACTTGCACTCATGTAATTAGTGACACAAATGCTACCTGAAGTCTCCAAACTAAGACTGATGAGCGCCTCTGCTCAAGCAAAGCCAATGCATAATCACTCACGTATAAGATAGTTCATTTTATTTATATACGGTTCTACAAAAGCCAAAAGTACAAGAAAGTGTTCTGTGTTTGCCAATAAAAGTCATATTTTTTCTTGACCCGCACAATTACTTGAACAATACTTTCTTTTACTTACTTCTTTCAAAGTCAAATCATACCTTACTTGCCCCATTTGAGTCACAACTGTAATGAATTATCAAAATTAATTTCAGAATACACACTCCTGCAATGATCCACGCCACACCCTCACCTGGAGCCAATCTCAGACAGAACCGTGCAATCAGATTTGTTTATTCCAGTTTTAGAAAAAGCTTCAGTTGTAGTCATCTGGACTCGGTTAGAAAAAAATATTTTTTTTTTTCTAACCGAGTCCAGATGATTACAACTGAAGCTTTTTCTACAATGGAACACGCCTGGACGAATGAGGGATTACACCGACTTATTCCAGTTACACACGTGAAACCAAAGAGCTCATTGATCATCTGTCATTTAGAACAAAATCAAACTTCTCTCACATCAGATTAACAGCATTTTGGTGTTTCACTCAAGAAATCTGTGATGTTTTCCATAACTGTGATATTTTGTTTATTTCTTTTTTCCTATAATGAGCATAGACGGACCATGCATGCATCTGATTGGCTAATCCAACTGTCAATCATGCTCATCCAGGGCCGGTGTTACAGAGCCACCAGGGCTTTTGATGTGTGCTGTCTAAATAAACTGTAAAGGTTCTTACATGGCTTCCTTTGTGCCCTGTCTGAAGTGGATCTATGCACTCGTCTCCACCAAAGAAAAGCAGTCCGAGCGATGTTTGTCTGTCAATGTGCACGGATTCATTTTTCATGTCTCCATTGGAAGCAAAGCAAACAGACAGTGCACACTTATTGCCTTCAAACAAGCTCACAGTTCTATTTGACCTCATCTGTGAGACTGGGATGATGGATTAGACTGTTAAGCACTCAGGAGAAACATGGATATAGTGTTTAAAATGTCCTTTGAAGCCACGTCCGCATGTTAGATTAGCTTAAACTTTGTTGACATATCGTCCCAAACTGATCCGTCACACCGGCCCGTGGAATAAAAATACATGCCAACACAAGCACGACTGTTGTTTCTTCCCTTGTTATGTTTCAGTTTAATTTCTATTCCAAAATCCAATTTATTTTTGCTAGAATTTTACAGTGGGTGGAAAAAACGTTGTAATTACAAAACAAACTGGAGCGCCCTTTGTTTGATCTCTGTCTCTCACACACAAAGAAGAAAACGTCCCAAGATACAGAGAGCATGTTTTCTGTTGCGTGAGATTACGTTGAATGAGACCATCTTTACATATGAAGCTCTTAACACACACAAACACTGCTGAATATTCATAACAAGCTGTTGCCCTCCTGGTTTACGTCCTCATACATGTGGTGTTTTCATTACCGTACATTACTTTATATAATGTAAAGAAAAAGACTTGCGTAGTGTCTCAATTTCTTTTTCTTTGTCCAATTTGAAGTTGAAGAAAGACATTGTGGATTTCATAGTTAAGTAAAAGGATCCCACAGTGTGCTGTGTTCCCTTTGTCTAAAGTATGACATAAAATGTATCTATCTCCGTGAAACAGGTGACAAATTCTCTACCAGAAAGGTTACGGTTTATAGGGCACCGTTAATATGGTTTAATTTAGGTGGAGGCGAGGTAAGCAGTGATCAAGGTTAGTCAAACAATGAAACAACATGTGTGGATGGCAGTTTGTGGTGGAGTAGTCGGTCCAGTCGGCTCCAGGTGGCAGCAGGCCTCCACAAAGGTTCCATCTGATTCAGGCCAAGGCCTTCACCCACCACTGAGCCTGACTGCAGATACAGGCTCTGAAACTTACTGCTCATTTTACAACATGCAACTTACTTATGTGCTTATCAATAAGGTTGAGTCTTGTGGAAAATGTGGAAGGTTTTCTGTAATTCAGCAAGGTATTTACGTCATTGTCCCTGGAGGGAAATTTGTCCTTTGGATTTAACCCATCAATGCCGCTGGGGCAATGTCATGGAATTAGACATACACCGATGCTATTCCGTAACACATCGAGAACACAATTCAACCTAGAATATGAAACGACACAGAAACATCAGACATTTGTATGGCATGCATGGGAGAAAACGCGGGGACTGTGTCAGCCAGGCCGTTGTAAGGAGCCTGGCTGACCCTCCTGCGTCTCACCCCCGCGTCTCACACCGTTTTTTCCCATGCTGGTTGGTTTTATTAGATATTCTGGAATAGGTGGGTCACATTTCTCATTGGTCAGCCTCACATCAAGGCACTTGGTATTTTTCCGTAGAGATAAAGCCTTGGGTAAACATTACCCAGACTCCTCTGGGTTGTCACCCCCCCCTCCTAGGGTAAACATCCTTTGGCCCATCTTTACGACCCCTTCACAAATGCAGTTTGTCACACACCCGTTCTTCTCTTAGACTAATGATGCAGATAAAATATATCACTATTAGGCAGATAAAATACATCACAGAAATATAATCATATATTCACATTTTATCACATTTCCCTCCTGTTTATCAAAGCATTAGTCTACTGTCTCATATGCCAAACATATTATTCTTTTCAGTTTTCAACATGTCTTTCATATTGTTGTTAAAATGACACTTTTACACACAAAAAGTTATGCACATTTTTCAACATTGAACACACTCCTTTTCTCTCGACCCACAACATGTCTACAGCATTACTGTCCTAAATTTTGAGTCAGATTGGTTAATCTCTGTAATTTGACAAACAGACCATTTATCTTGTCTATAATTTGTGCGGTGTGATGGGAAATATAGAAGTACAAGCGGAAAGCCCTTAAACCCGCTGCTCTCTGGTCAGTCAGTTTGTACTTGTCAGGGACCTCTCTGGACACCCCAATAGAATCAAATACGTAGTATCAGGTGCTACTGGAACCAGATTGTCCACTAAACTCTCGACCTTGACCCTGCAGTATGGTTCTGGGTGATGCTGGTCTTTGTTATGACCATGGCTGGCCACAAAAGGGATACATAGGCACAATGCCCCACAAGTGTCCCGACACCACCATACGTCCTCACTTGGTTTCTTAAGAGACCTTCTTCCGCTGCTCGCTTCGGTCACACCTATGACACATATGAACTGGTACATTTCCCATCTCAATTCATAATCTCATTATCATTACATGTAGTTATGTTGTAGCAGATAAAAACAAACTCTCTTAGTTAGTGCAAACAACAGTGGCTGTGGTGTAATATGCCATTGTGTTTCTTCAGCTACTGTCATGTCAATTATACATTGTACATTATTACACAACCTTTCTTCAAGTTGATCACTTATTTTCTTCCCTCTATATTCCATTTACCGTTATACACAGTTGTGTATGTTGATCGATTGTCCCGATTGTCCCGATTGTCCGGTGCATAATACAGGTGTTCAGCACCCATATTACCGTCATCGCTGTGATGATGATAACTGTTGATTCTTTTCACACAGAGTATGGTACTCTGCGCACCGTAGCCTCTGGCTCTCGTTCATCATAGTAGAGTATCGTACTCTACCGTAGACTCTGGACAAAACTCATACAAACGAAGTCCTGCGTCTGCGATGTTATGGATCCGCCGCTGTGTTGTCCAGACATTTCTCTCACTTTCCCATGAGAGCACCCATGTTCTCGTCCCTCCAATGGTCAGGACGACACGCTTGTGGCTCCGTCCACCTTGCTTGTCCACCTGGCTCGTTTCTGTAAACACCACATCTCCAACACGTTCTGCTGTGGTGATAAACAAAGTCTTTTCGACAGTTCAGTGTATTTCAAACAGTTTTCTTGTTTACAATTTTTTTTTTTTAGTAATTATTGATTCGGAATATTTGTTTACACGTACATCCCTCCTTTTTGAGATATGGCTTTTCCCATTTCTCAAACTACTACATTTAAACAAAATTAAATAATCCAGATAGTTTACAACGTTCACTAATCCAGTATGTAATCAAGGAAGAGATGGAATTGCGTCTGTCACTCCACTCCGCAATGTCACCTCTTGACCTTTCACAGTTCAGTGGTCACATCCCTGGCTGAGCCCCCCCTTCCACGGCGCTGGGCCCCCACCCTGTGTGTCTGTAATCCGACCCTGCCAAACCTATCTGTTTTACCACCATTTGTTTCAAACTCCAAATGTTTCAAACTCTAAATGTTTCAAACTCTAAAAGTTTCAAACTCTAAATGTCTCAAACTCTAAATGTCTCAAACTCTAAATGTTTGGTCTCCACGTGTGCGCGCGTATGTATGTGTGTGTGTGTGTGTGTGTGTATGTATGTGTGTGTGTGTGTGTGATTCAAATACATCAAACAATAATAATTATCTCAATAATTCCCCCGTTGAGCTGGCCATAAGGGTCAGTTCACAACTTAGAATTCTTCACATAATTAATAATTTCACATCTCCTCTGTTTGTGTGGCCTGCATAAAGTCACACATCTAATGTAATATGTGCTAATCTTTTATATGTGCTTCAGGTGAGATTCAAACTCAATCTCTCACACCTGCTCATGTGGTGCTTTACAAACATTGTGCATTAGTTTGTTCTAGCAAGTCTATATGTGTATTAAAAATCAAAATGATCCTAAACCTTCCCCTTGTACATAAGGCACATCATTTTATCAGTCTAACCATCTCTTGCCTCCGTCCTGAGTCCTATAATGTTTAAGTCCTGTTATCACTGGTTTTCATAACTTCTATAACGTCTAAATTTAGATGATATTGTCTAATTTAAATCTATTCAATTCTTGATTGAATCTCCACAATCCTTCAGGTATTTACTTTAGAATGTCAAATTCTTTCCCTGTTAATTTTAACTTTTCCTATTACCCATCAATCAACCCCCCCTGAGGTGTAACCTCTTGGTGTCCCTGTGATCCGTAAAGTTAACGGACATCTGCTCCATCCTGAGTCCTCCAGATTCTTTGCCAGTCAATAGCCCCTTATCTCTGACTATCTTTTATGACTTGGTGTCCTGTTGTCACCCTGTTAGTTAATAAACACATGTATGTCCCATGTCCCCCCACTTCTGCAGCAATTGCCTTAGTTAATGACCCATTCATGTCTTTCCTGGGAGGGCATTGGACGTCACTATTTAACTTATTCCCTCACTTACGTCTACATGCAATACGAGGTTTCCTCATGATAATACAAATAAATAAGTTACTGATATAACTTTTACTATCACTTTACTTACTACCCATTCTACTCCTATGTCCAAAAACTTCAGCAGTCACCCATTTACCCATATTATCACTTCCAGGCCTGTGCCTGCATTTGATCCTAAATTTAAAAACACTTCTGTCTTTTCGTCCTGTACTTTCATCTAGTCATGCATTATGGTTACATAATAAGTCCAAAAGATAATTTTGTCAAGTCCAAAAATAAAACAAAACAAAACATGGCTTTGTTTGGTGCACACAAAAAACACGATACCGTAAAAACACAACTTTTGTCTTCTATGTCGGGGACAGGAAGTGTCCTGTCTGTGATCACATTCCCCAAAAAATTGGCCATCTATAAAAATCTGAATTCATCTTTAATCAAGTTTAATACAATTGTTATAATTGATTGTTGTCAATCAAACAAAACCCTAAATTTGTTGAAATACTAAAATTTAAAACCAGCTGAGTTTAGTTTTACTTATTTCATCAGTTCAGAGCGTCCTCTGAGCTGCTTCTCTCCCTTCTCCTGCCTTGTTGACCCCCCTTATCTCCCCCTCTCTGCCACGTCATCTGAGCACACCGGAAGTCTCCCTCCAAAATCCTCTTATGACTTTTCCTTTGTCTTTTTACAGTTTGGGGTGATAATTTTGGCATTATGTGGTCTCGGTCGTCTGAGAGAAATGCTACTTGCTTTACAGCCACGTCATATCTCAAGCATCTAGTAGAATTTCTTATTGATTTTCCACCGGAGATAATGCTAGGTGTTTAAAGATTCACCCGTGACTGCAAATTTTAGATCTCTCAGAATAACGCCTTGTGACCCTTGTATGATTAATTGTGATTCACACTTGTTAGTTAATCACTTATTAATCCTCATTCACACATTCACACTTCTCTCTTACTTACTTCGCTCGTGCACAGCGCTTACATTCACACATATTTCCTCAGTAATATTAAACTGGGTATTTCCTCAGTAATACCTAAACTGCGTATTTCCTCAGTAATATGAAACTGGGTATTTCCTCAGTAATACCTAACTGCCTTGCTTTATGTGAGAAACTTATCTCGTCCATAAGCCTACAATATTTTTCCAGTAAATATCAAACTAATGGATAAAAACGTTTTATGGCTAACTCTTTTTCACACACAAAGTTTTTGTCTGACCTTCTTTGTCGCCTGTGTTCTCCTGCTGCTTCGAAACGACGCGCTCTCCTCGCGGAGACTGAGGTGCGATGGGCGGCCACGGGAAAAGTGGACTTCCTTTAGCTGTGCACAGACTTCACCGATTCACCCGTCAATCTCCGCAAAGGGCAGCTTGTCGTCCGGCTCGATAGGACCAGAAAATGTCATGGAATTAGACATACACCGATGCTATTCCGTAACACATCGAGAACACAATTCAACCTAGAATATGAAACGACACAGAAACATCAGACATTTGTGTGGCATGCATGGGAGAAAACGCGGGGACTGTGTCAGCCAGGCCGTTTTAAGGAGCCTGGCTGACCCTCCTGCGTCTCACCCCCGCGTCTCACACCGTTTTTTCCCATGCTGGTTGGTTTTATTAGATATTCTGGAATAGGCGGGTCACATTTCTCATTGGTCAGCCTCACATCAAGGCACTTGGTATTTTTCCGTAGAGATAAAGCCTTGGGTAAACATTACCCAGACTCCTCTGGGTTGTCACCCTCCCTCCTAGGGTAAACATCCTTTGGCCCATCTTTACGACCCCTTCACAAATGCAGTTTGTCACACACCCGTTCTTCTCTTAGACTAATGATGCAGATAAAATATCACTATTATGCAGATAAAATACATCACAGAAATATAATCATATATTCACATTTTATCACAGGCAACCTGTGGGAGCAGTGTGCACTTCAGGGTGTGGCCCGGGGTTCCATCTCCAGATCTGGAGCTAGGCAATGATCTTAGCCGGAGAATTGTACCTACAAACATGGCTGCCTACAAGGACAAAAGAAAGGAAAAAATATCGTAAGAACTTTGAATATTTCTGCAGAATCAATCAGCAAAGCACAAAACATTAATCTGAGGAGAGATACAAAAGATAACTAGTGAGCTCCTCTATGTCAAATTGTCACAGAAATAAACAAATCTAATTACATGGTTCTGTCTGAGTTTGGGCTGTGGGCTTGGTGACTGAAAGTCTCACTCTTTGTAAATAATTGAAGAAGTCTGTTTTCTGGATCTGGGTTGATGTGGGAAATCAGAGTGCCTGGAGAAAACCCAGACACGCGGAGAAACATTCAATCTCTTAACCTGGAACCTTCTTACTGTGAGACGGGAGTGCAAGGCACAAACTCTCCATAATAGATAGTTGAATAAAGGAAAGAAAAACTACTTTCCACCCAGGACAGTAATTCATCCATCCTCAGCATACTGATATTTTCATATGTAAAAAATCAATTAGTCAATATTATATTCAGACGATCTGTATCAATGCAATTTAGTCTTATCTGTTGGTGTTAATGTGGATGGATGTCAAACAAATGCTGTGGACCATCAACAGGATGTTCTCAGTAATAATAATGTATGTGCATCCATCCATCCGTGTTATAGAACATGTGCCGTGTGGTGACCCTCCCACATATCCAACTGTGTCATTAGAGTGCACATCTTGTTTTATTTCAAAGTATTTTAAATTCATGTTCTACAGTGAGTGAATGTTTTTTTCTTCTAAGGACTTGTTCCATTTGAGGTTTCTTTTAATCATTACTTGCCTGACATGCTGTGCGTGGTCATTGATTTTACAACTGATGCATGAATGAGTTTTATTTTAGTATTATAAAAATAGCTAAAAATGTTTCACATAATAAGACATGCTTTGACTCACCTCCACAAATGAGTGTTAGAAGTGCAGCCAGACTAACATCTGGAGCTGACACGTTGCTGTATCGTGCTGCCCGACGAGCCACAACCACACGCCATCCGCCGACAGACACCAACAGGTCATTAGGCTCTCGTTAAGCTCGTTAGGCCTTAGCATTATACCTTCTGCTAATGAGCCTGGTACAAGGTGACTGCTCCATGGAGCACTGTGGGAATGTGCTGCTGGGAGCATCCAGGTATTGTTGTGACACGGAAAGACACCTAATGACAACATATGGATTATGGATGCGTGTTCGAAAAGACGACTTCCAGAATCTGACATCGTCATTAAGTTATTTGTTACCCCCTGCATTTTAGGGATACACATTATTAACACGTTTTTATTATGATGTATCTAATGTGTACGTTAGCATTGTGGTTCAAGATGAATTATAAAAGGTATTTCACCCTGGAGAGACAAAGAGACCACGAGAATGAACTGTAGCAAGCTTTATTCGTGAGTTATTTGGCGCTCAGACCCCGGCGGAAGACGTTGCAATCATGGGCACTCCATGATCTATTTGTATTAGATGTCTCCCCCCAAAAACCCGGGGTCTGAGCAGCTGTGTGCCAAGGTTATTACTGATACTCAGAAAGAACATGACAGCAGATACTTAATATAGAGTAGACTGGTCAGGCCACAAGGCCGCCATTGATCACGTGGTGGCCCGAGAGGGGCGGATGCGTAGTGACGGGGAGAGTAGGGGGCGAAGCCCTGAAAACTCGAAGCGTCTGAAATGGAGGCCTCTATTCACGGACATGTGGTGAAGGACCGAGGACAGGAATATGAAGCACCTGGGAGTAGATAAGAAATGACGTAGACACGGGGAGAGCCAGAGGATGCCGCTGAGGAACAGGTAATGAGGAAATATGAACCACCACCAGTATTTGTTGCGAGACGAGACTTACTAGAGATGCGAGGAGCGTTGAGCCACCAAGATCAGAGGCAGGAAGGGATGAACGTACGGGCATGGGCGAAAGGGACTGTCGCCCGAGTTGTTAGAGGGCTGTGGAGGATATGCCCTGAGTGGCCGCGGATGTAGCGGCTCCTATTCTAAACCGGTGCCCGGTGAGACGACGAGGGGGCGGATTGCATAGGATCGATGTTACCTTCGGGTATTTCCGAAACCAGGGGCTGCTGTCATGGGCTGCCTCTGGAGTTAGGAACAGCGGGGAATGACCCGATTGAGAATTTAACCGATGCCCTAAGAGGCAGAATGATCCACGTGTGCGTGCTGTGATGATGCAGGGGCTTTACCTTTAGGGATTTTGAAAGTTAAATTATAATAGACTTCTGATTCCCCCCAAAAACAAAGGAGGCGGCAGGCGACAGGAAGTTGAGGTGCCGGCCGACAGCTGAGCGTGGACAGGAGAGCGCCGCCAGGCGGCGGAACGTGGACAGGAGAGCGCCGGCGGGGCACAGCGTAAACCTGGAAGCGCCGGCAGGCGGCAGAACGTAGACCTGGAAGCGCCGGCAGGAGGCAGAACGTAGACCTGGAAGCGCCGGCAGGCGGCAGAACGTGGACTGAGAGGGGAGAGCCGGGGCAGACGGCGGACTATGAGGGGAGAGCCGGGGCAGACGGCGGACTGTGAGGGGAGAGCCGGGGCAGACGGCAGAACGTGAGCTGGACTGGGAAAGCCGGGGCAGACGGCAGAACGTGGGCTGGACTGGGAAAGCCGGGGGGCAGACGGCAGAACGTGGGCTGGACTGGGAAAGCTGGGGCAGACGGCAGAACGTGGGCTGCACTGGGAAAGCCGGGGCAGACGGCAGAACGTGGGCTGGACTGGGAAAGCCGGGGCAGACGGCAGAACGTGGACTGGGAGAGCCGGCGGGCGGCAGAGCGTGGACAGGAGAGCGCCGGCGGGCGGCAGAGCGTGGACAGGACAGCGCCGGCGGGCGGGCAGAGCGTGGACAGGCAGCAGAGCGTAGACCTGGAAGTGCCGGCAGGCGGCAGAGTGTAGACCTGGAAGCGCCGGCAGGCGGCAGAGCGTAGACCTGGAAGCGCCAGCAGGCTGCAGAGCGTGGACCTGGAAGCGCCGGCAGGCGGCAGAGCGTGGACCTGGAAGCGCCGGCAGGCGGCAGAGCGTAGACAGTAGTGCGCCGGCAGGCGGCAGAGCGTGGACAGTAGAGCGCCGGCAGGCAGCAGAGCGTGGACAGAAGAGCGCCGGCAGGCGGCAGAACGTAGACCTGGGAGCACCGGTAGACGGCAGAACGTGGACTGAGAGTGCCGGTAGACGGCAGGTGCCGGCATACCTTGGATTATAATAGATTTAATACCCCTCAAAACCAGAGGAGGCGGAGACCGTCCGTGTAAAAGCGCCGGGAGTCGGAGACAGAATGATTGGTCATGGAAAATTAGATACCATTCCACTCGTTGAAGGGACCGGAAGTGAGGTGGGACCGACGCAGTCACCAAACAGATGAGTCGAGAGGGGAGGGTGCGAAGCTAGCCAGTTCGAGCAGTGTGGAATGAACTCTGAAGTAAGATGGCCTTGGGAGGAAAAGAAAAGAGCCAGAGAGGCCCGGAGCGGGCAGTTTCCGGGGAGAGGGACAGTAAAGGAACAGTCTGTGGGGCTGGACAGACTGGACCGATGTTGCACCTCCTGTTACGCGCATGCGCGAGTAAGCCGGCTTGACAGGCAGTTTGAATTGAATGGCGTGGCCTTTTTGTGCAGCGCTTGCGCTGATCGCTTTGCGATATAACAGTGAGTGTAGCATGACTAGAATTATCTTATTACCGTACTTTCGGGCTATAGAAAGGTGCTCCGGAATGGAAGCTGCCCTGAAATTTAGGAATAGATTGTACATAGCTGGCCGCGCCGTCATAAGCCCGCGGTGTAACGTAGGATATTTTAAACGTGAATAATAGTACATGATGCGATGTAACGGTTGTCTTTTGGACCGGGGGAATTGTGGTGCGCCCGCGGACTGGGCACATGACCCATTTCTCGTGAATATGAGTCTGAGACATGCAGCGCATTTTATTTTATTTTATTGTTCATTTATTTATTTATTAGTAAACCCACCGAGTGTTTGGGAAAAGCTGAGGAGCGGATACATTTTCTGATGAATGAGATTGGACCTAAAAGAATGACAGGCACGATATGTACGATGCATGGAGCTGCCTCGATCTGTTCCGCAGAGAAGCGTGCGTGAGGTGAGGGGGCGGAACAAGGATTAGGAATGAAGAACGAAAAGTAAGTTAGACTGTTGGAGACACCTTAGTTGAGAACCTTGAAATCTTGCTAAAGATTGTGATTCACGAGATGAAGACAATTTAAAAATACTTAATTTCGACTGGGGACACCGCTGGGCGTTTGGCCTGGGGGCCCCGTATGGCCAGCGGCGGGCCTGGGACAGGCCCCCTTTAGTCGAGGGCAGAGAGCGCTGACGCGTGTTGGAGCCTGACATGGAGAGGAGCGTGTTCTGGAGCTGCTGCGCGATGCAGCTGGACCCGGGTGTTGGCATGATCCGGTGGAGACGCTGTGGCGGGAGGAGCCACGTGAAGGAGACGTCCCGACGCTCGATGCGGAGGAGAGGCGGCGCGGTGCCGCGGCGTGCGCGGAGCGGCTGATGATTTCCTGGTTCCTGACGCGGGGCGCGCGGCTGGTGGATGGGAAGCGTTTCGAGCGAAAGTGAGGAAGTCCTGTAATGAGAGAACGCGGCGAGCCGCTCAGCTCTTCCACCGGGTCAGGTGGATGCGCTCTTCCGAGCCGGAGGACCGCGGGAGGACCCGGAGCCCCCGTGAGAGGAAAACGGAGGGTCATCTGATTTGAAATCTGACATAATATCAGTCGCAGTACAGTTTGAGCGGCCAAGCCATATGCCTGAGGGCTTAAATGCGACCGCCTGGTGCTGATTGGGAGCGGGGTGGAGTCACTTGAGAGCGTCGATTGGGGATGAGGAGCAGGTGCGAGGGCCATGATGGGACGTCCCCTGTCCTTTCACCCTCCTTCTTGGCCGGGAAAAACTGCATAACCTCTTTGGGATAAGTGCAGAAACCTGGGAGAGTCCATGGTGAAGTGAGGGATCTGACTCTCACAGACGGACAGGCGGGCGCCCGCTTGAGTGCGATGATGGCGCTGGGGAGAGTTAGGTCTTCCAGGCTGAATTTACGCAGGCTTCATTTGTCCATTTTCTTATATTGGATTACAGAAATTGGTCATTGTATATATTTGATTCAGTATTAACCACCCATTGGCCAAGCAGATTAAATTGTCTGTTTTAAGGGATCATCTCAAAATAGGTTGAAGCTGAAAAGATGTAATATTTTTCGTTTCGGGGTGTGGGTGTGAACCTACATTTCGTTTTTTTGTTGCTTTGAAGCTTCAATACATCGTTGTGGCAGTAATTGTTTTGAAATGCAAAAAAACTCTCAGCAACGAGCATTAGGCCAACATTAGGCGGCGGGTGCGGCACGGAGCACGGGGAGTGCGTACAGGGGAGCACTTTACGGGGGAGCACGGCGCAAAGTGCACGGTGCGTTGTGATCACGGCGCGCAGTGGCCAGTGCGAGGGAGCACCCGCCCCGCTCCCCGCGCTGGCTACGGCGCGCAGTAGACCATGTGGATTGAGTAAACAAACATGCGCAACAGGTGACATTATTTGGAGAATTCATAACTTCTACTGATAAACTTACCAAAGGATGTTCAGGGACTAAAGGTGAGCAGGGTCTATCAAGCTACTATTGTTTTATCAACGCGTTAACATTTTATGTGAAGCCAGTCTTTCGTCTTTTGAGGGGGGGAGGGTCCAGAGAGAGACGAAAAAAATTACGAATTTTCAGCTTCAACCCATTTTGAGATGATCCCTAAGCAGCATTGCATTTGAGCAAAATTGCAGCAAAATAAATAATCAAGGTTAAGGGGTCCTTTATTGTCCTTTTAAAGACATTTGTCCTCTGCATTTGACCCATCCATCATTGCCGCTGTAGCATCTCCTCCAGATTTTTGTGCTAGGCTTGGTCAGGACTACCATAGCTGGAGGATTTTACTTACAAAGAGTACTTCAGTGGTGAAGTAGTCAGGAGTAATTTGCCCCAGAAACCTAAAAGTTGATGGTTCTATTCCTGCCTTTATGTCCTCAGGAGGACCTATGTTCCCCGATACCTTCTCAAATGATAGAATAGGCTACTGATTCAGGTTCCAGATCCCCAATAGTTGCATACAGTGCATACATTTATGGTTTAACAGCATAAAATATAGCAGCATTTAACTGTAACCCAAACCCTAAACCAGGTCTCGGAACATAAGTACTGGGGACCATAGGGCTGACCCCCTCAGGAAAAATATTTCACCCGTCTCTGGTTGTTTGCATGCACTTTCTGGACAAATACACCCTATCATTTTCTTGCTGTTTCAAATATCTGAAAGGATTCAGGTCAGTTGGTGGACTTTTTCAATAAATCCACACAGAATCCCTGCACCTGTGTCCATCCTCCTCCATTAGTTGTCATCTCTATGCAGCCTGGCCCCGCCCCCTCATCCGCCTGAGTGCAGACACCTGTATGGGGGGCGTGGCCTCAGACACCGCTCAGGAACTCACAGGTGCCATGTTTTCAGGTGCGTGTTTAAACCGCGACACACCTGCACCACATCACACACAAACACACTTGCAAATGTTAAAAAGTGTCGAAAGAAGTTTAGAGAACTGTGTTTGGTAAGAAATGCTCGAATGCTGGACACAGGTTTATATTAATAATTCCCCTGCGAGTGCCAGGATCCTTGTATTGTTTATGCAAGCATGCTGGCGTCTCTCATTGGCACAGCCGATGGAAATGGCTCTCGTCATTTCTGGCTCGATGCGAGTCTGTGGTTGTGCAAACCCGTTTTGGCATTTGTGCCGTTTGTGGGAAGTGTTATGAAGAGATGAAAGTAAATCTGGTTATCATTCCCTTCAAGCTTTCAGTATTAGTCAAATTAAACTAATGATAGCTAAATTAAAGTGACTGATTTGTCTGATACTGGCTGCACCGGCCATGTCGTCCACAAGCAAGCATTTCTTTTGGTCACAGACTAACAGTGTTTTAGAGTGCAGCCAAATCAGCTTCAGTTTCTCCAACCGTCATAATTCATTCCACACTTCTGTGGCCACAGCTGCCTTGGTGTGGACTGATGGAAGCAAGGCAGTCTGCGCCATCTGCCCTGCCAACCATAGGCCATGAACACAACAGCATGTACTTGTTCTGAGTTGGGACTGAAACAGTGGACTCCAGGTTGAAGTGCGAAAGTTCTAACCAATACATGAAAACTCCAGAAAAAGTAAATATTAATAATATGAGTGCGTTCAAACTTATTTTTGCCCAGTTGAATGTAGTTTTCTTGTGCATACATTTTTGATCCTGTAATTCCATGTTTTAGTCCTGTTCTAGTCCAGGTTTAGTCTTACACTTGGTCCCAGTTTAGACCCAATTTTGTGTTAAACGCACGCTCTTTTAGTCCGATCTGGGTTGCCAGCAGTTTGCCATTTGGTCGTCCTCAATATTTGCTAGAGTTGTGTTTTTTTTATGACCGCATGCACACACCGGTCTCCGTGTGAAAACAGCCTGTTTACCTGTGTGGGTTTGTCATTGTTTTGTACGTGTGAGTGTTGTTGAGTGTGCAGCTATAGTGTGGATGAAGCTGAACAAATGGAGTGAGTTTCCTGTGTGTACGTGTTGACAGTGTTGAGCTCTCAGCCTGTAATTAGCACACAGACAGCCATCTGTCCAAACAGCACTGGGCTCTGCTCAGATCCAGTGCTGCACACAGCCCATGATTACAGTCTCCTCTGTCCACCATGTGCGTACCTCAACTCTCTCTCTTCTCTGTTTGCTCTCTTTTGAGCTCCATCTGTGGGTATGGTCTTTTCGATCTGCTTTTTCTAAATATAATTCAGGTTTTATTGACAGTTTTTTTTTACAGTACAATGAGCAGAAAATCTGTGCAGTGCTTTAATGGGATATTGAGAAAGCCTCTTGGATGAGTGGAACCATCTTTTAAATGAAAACCAATTTCAGATAGAAATGTCATTACTATGCTTATAAAGTTGGTTATTTGAGTTTTTTTTCTCTTGCACTCAAACCATAAACAATATGAAAAATGACGTGTTTGCAAATCATCTGGTGTGTCCTCATTTACAGCGGCTAATATCTGCCAATTGTTACTGATTTGTGTGGTTTTTGGCTCTTCAGGTTTAGGCTTTGTTATACTGGAAACCTCTTTTATAAAGTCTTTGTAAACAATTTATTTGATTATCACTTGTTTTGTCTGTCGGTGCAGTGTGGAATTTATCATTTTATTTATTAAGTGCAGGATACTAATTGCAGTTTTTTAATGCGCACACGCACACGCACACATGGCCCTTTGGAGAAATGATCCAATATGGCAGTGGTTAATTCCAAGTGTGAAGGGCCAGACTGTGTTCCATTGGGGACACTCACAGTGATGAGCGTAATGAAGATGCCAGTTATGGAGGAGTCTGCATCAATATTCACAGACCCTGTTTAATATGTGGGTTTCTTATTAGCAGCTTCCAGAGCCACCTTCAGCCCCTGTTAAGTGACAACTTCAGGGCCTTGGGTAAACTAAACAGTAATTTGTTTGGGCATTGTGATGAGTGAGTGATTAAGAGTTTCAGGATCAGTATTAAATCGTAAAAACAAAACCGCTCCCATGAACACACAAAAAGCATATTGGACATGGAAAGAGGTATTTGGACTATGTTGGACTTTTGGCTCTTTAAAATTCTCAATGTTGAATGTATGTGTGGCATTGTAATGCCATAGGTCAATCAATAACTAGGAAAGTCACATTGTAGCACCTTTGAACTAAGTCCATGAACTAAGCAGTATACACACACACAAAAAAAAAACTAAATCAAAATCAAAGCTGTTAAATGGATGCATTTATGAACAATGTGTGAGAAATATCTAATGACATAGATTCAAATACATCCTCCCTTCGCGGTTTGAAAATCAGGTATCTAAGATAATGTATGTGTACTAATGCTTTGCTGATACATTTCTGTACTCAAAGAAAAGACAAGAGACACAGAACCAAAACCTTGCCCACTTCATTGTGGAAATGTTTTGATTTACGGTGCACCAGAGCTTTTGAATCTGTGGAAATCTCTAAAATGATTTGATGAATCTGTGATGGTTCAGTGGAGTGGAAAAGCTCTGACTGTATACCTCAAGCGACACAGTGCACAGAGCTGGAGTTGAAAAGGTCAATGGTTGTCTGCTCCTCACATGGCGGCTTAGGTGCACGATGTGTGATAAAATGGCACATGATTAATGGCATTTTGTGTTACTTAAGGCAACCTATACTCACTCATCATTTTCCTACCTCAACCCAACCAACTCAACCCAGAAGGCTATTTAAATAAATGAGAGGTTAAAGAAGACGCATTGTTTTGCTTTATAAAAAATATAAAATATAAATTAGATATTTTTTAAATGTCAAAGCACCATTTTGAAACCCTATGTTACAACGGTAATAGTTGGTTTTTACTCTTCCATATTGTGATTTCAATGCGTCTTTTCTTATTCTGTAAAGCACTTAAAGGTGGAATGGACGATTTTTTTTCAGCAAATTTTTTATCATATTTCCTTGTGGCGTGGATAAATCATTTGTCCTGCCACGTATCAATCATAAAACACACCTATCACTCACCTGCAGCTGCGTCAGGCTCGTCCCCACGTTTCCGCGTGCCTAAGCGCATGGATCTATCATAATATAGTTCCCTCAGTGTACGGGGCAAAATGAAGACAGAGAAAGACAGAGCTGACGCAGAAGTGGACAGAAATCTACGGGAGACGAGCGATGCGCTCCATTGCGCTAATAAACAAACGCATGTGTGTGTTGTATCGGTCCGCACGGGGGAGGACTTCCGCCTGCGTTCTCAAATCGCCGAAAAATCGTCCATTCCGCCTTTAACTGTGCCCCCCCTACCTCTACAAATAAAATTGCCTTGGCTATTTGTGTGACCTGGAGTCTACATTTTTCAAATCATTTTGGGCAGGCAGGAATAGGGGGTAGGTGAAAACATTTTTTTGGGGGGGGGGTAACTCGAGCCTCAAATGCAGGCAATTATTCAGTGGAATTTGCTGTGTCAGGATTAATGGTGCCCCTTCTGCTTGTAACAGTTTACATAGAGCTGCTGATCTCAATGAGAAATGCATTATTTACAGACTACAACACTCTTTTCAAGCCAGTGCATTGCTGACTTATTGGTGCACGAGAACACTTAACATAAATAAATCGACTTTATATCACAGCAGCAAGACTTTTCCTGCTCATCCTGAGACTTTTCCAGCTCAACCTCAAATGCCATCCGTCGCCTTTAAAAGAGGCCTCAAGTATGTAAGATGTACTATTTAAATTCTAAAATAGTTTGTCCACAATAACAAATTCTGTACAATTATTGTCTATGTTTAGAATGTTCTCTTCAATCTCTATCTGTGCCTATATTATTTCCTCTTGTCTCCCTATTGCCTTCTTTCTCTTCCTCTGCACCCCTCCCGTCCCCACAATAATTGGAAGTCCCAAGTGCTGCTATTTCATCAGAAGTGCCCTGTAAACAAAATGGCCCCTGACAGAACGAATATGGAAATCTGAGTGTATGGGGCCTGAGACGAGTTACAACTCACATCTTACTGTGTGCGCACGTGTGTGTCGGTGCATGTAAGTGTGTTTTCCCACTGTAATTTTCAAACGTGTGTATTTACAAGTGTGGTTCAAGGCTTCTCATGAGCTTGGCTGGAAGAAGGTCTAGTGCTTCTTCCAGTCATTAAGTTGAGTGTGTGTGTGTGGATAAGGGGGAGAAAGAGCGGTGGCGAGAGAGGGTCAAGGCCAAATTGACATCAAATGGTCTAAATTAGCCCCACTTGTCTCCATTGATTTACGGTGCGTGGGTAAATTGCATCTGTAGCGAGAGGAGTGTGGCGGCTGTGGCTGTAATTGATCTCAGGGCATTGCCGTGTGTGCGTTTGGGTGACACTGTACAGACAGCGGTCACATAAGCGCAGTACGAGCATCATGGCACAGACACTTAACCTTTTACTCAGAAGGCAACAGTGAGCGGAGTGAACAAGGAGGAGCGCTAGGAGCCGAGTCAGCAAAATGAAGAGGATGAGGTTAAGTTTGAAGGTTCAAAAGGTAAAGTGGTAAAAAGGTGGTCATAAAAATTCAAGAACGTTGTCATTAAAAGCTTTAATAGGTAGGCAGAAATGTCACCTGTGATGGATGCGAATGGGAGGCAAACGAGGTGTTTGTGTTTCTTTCACAGGGAGCCTATATTTGAAGATGTACTACAATAGAAGGGTGCGCTACCTGCTTGTCTCTAAGGAGAAATATGACTTTGAATTGTCCACATACGCTATCATAATCACAGCCACACAGCCTAGTAATCAAAGCTCATCTTTGCCTCAAACCACCTTTTCACTGGCCTAAAGCCCAGTGGCCACGCAGCCGGCTTGTGCACATTGCAGCGAGTACTCGTAGTAGGGCTTCATTGCATAAAATCACGAGATCGTAACTAACTTTTTGTTGCAAATGACTGAAAACGATGTGTGGCTGCTGTTGTCGTCCTCCTCATTTCTGCCTGTTCTTTATATTGCTAGCTGGTAAATCATGCAATTAATTTACATATATGCTGTTTACTGGAGGTCACAAATACATTATCGTGAAGCTTCCTCTCCACTCTGCGCACCTTGGACGTGGAGGAAGTGTGTACAACAAATTCATAGTGGTATACATCTCTGTGCGCTACATCTAAATACATATCATGTAGGCCTTACCCATAACTTCTATCCATTGCTTCTGATGAGCCTTTCCTTCATTTTGTCTCCAACGCCAATCCCCTTTTTGCACCCAGTTCTATGGAAGTACTTTGGACTAGTTTTTTTTGTTTAGGATCAGTAGCCCAACTTGAATCCATTTAAAGAAAAATATCAAGATATTATAAATATATCTGTCAAATCAAGGGTAACTGCTGCGTGTTGGAGGCAGTCGTTGTAAGCTGCTCTAAATTTGCCCTTTCAAAAATCACATTTCTTTTTGTCATGTGCTGATTGCCTCAAAGCACTTGAATTGTAGTCTATTGAGAAGTGGAGACAGTTGTAGTTTTAGAAGTGAGTGTATGTTTTTATTGTAGCATCAAGATGTTTTTGGCACATTTCTTTAATTCATGTAAATCTAAATTATTTTGAGTGACTCTCTTTCATCTCAGTTCACTTACCGGTGTGACCTTAATCATGAACTGGCTCAAAGTTTGGACAAAGTGGAGTAACACATTTAAAAAAAAAACATGGACAAAAAAAAAAAAAAAAAAACCTATGTGTAAAGAAGCATCTGTTGTGGCACTAAGGTGGAGAGATCAAATAGAAAGGGCCCCAGGACTGATCCTTTGCCCTGCCCTTTGTGCTACTTGTACCAGATACAATGGAACTGTTGCCTCACCAAAAGTTCTAGCCTGTCAACAGCTTTACAGTGGCTTAAATGTACAGATAAAAAGTCTTGTTCTCAATATTACATTTATATTGTAGAAAAAGCTTCAGTTGTAGTCATCTGGACTCGTTAGAAAATTACATTTATAGCCTATACTAATTCAATCAAGCAAAATGCCTGAAACCATTTAATATGTTCCACGCTTGAGTGTGGCACTGTGACACTGACATAGAAAGTGTCAAAACTAGAAGGTGAGATGACACGGGGCATGGACAATCATAGACTCATGATCACTTGGTTGGCTGATGCATCTATCTGGTCTCCTCACTAGTAACATGCAAAAATCACTTAGCCTTTAGCTCGGATGCCAGTTTTACACTCCAATCCAAGTGTTTATACATTCAACAAAGACTTTTATTGAGGGTTTGACCTCACCTAAATGTGGTTGATGGGTTAGAACCAGTGAACATCCTCTGGATTATTCATAATTAGCATTTTTGCGGGATAATGCTAACAGCTTTAGGCAAAATACATGTAAATCTTACAGGACGAGCTGAGTTGCTAAGTGATCAATATCATGAGTATTGAACGCTGCATCAAATTATTTACAGAGACATTTTAAGTTAGTGTTGATTCTGAAAGAACAGCATGGTTGTGAAATCCAGTCCAATCTTCTTTATTTCAACAAGAGAGACGAGGAGAATGGATTTTAGCATCAGATTTCACTGGACACTACACTATTTTTTGCAAAAATGCCTGAGCTCCTAAAACTTTGGTCGCATCAGTGTTTAGGCGGATGTCATTTGTTTGATAGTGATTACTGTGCAATCTCCCTTTCCAAATAAATAAATGCGTAAAGTACATTATTATTTACCTAAATTGGTTACACATGACAGGGACAACCTGTATTACCTGTATAATATTGAATTGGGCTAATGCAATTTGGTTGGTTGTAAAATTAACTGGATACTTTTTACAAATTGGTGAATGCATCTTTTTTTTTAACAAATTCTGCGACATACAACCATCACATGCACAGATATAATACATGTACAGTAAATAAATCCCCTCAGACCTACACACGCCTCACCTGAGCAGTTCTCCACAACCTTAATTGGAATCTAATGTATGCCATTTACTCCTAAGAAGTGGGCGCGGCTCCTGGAGGGACAGGCGTACACGGCGAGTAGCACTTCAGGTTGGACAGGATACAGACTGCTTCATGTATCTTGGCACATACGCGTGTGTGCAGATGTGGGTGGGTGTTTGGTTGTGTGGGACAGGTGGTGGTGGGTAGGATGCTTTCTGTTACATTTTATGTATGAAAAGCGCTTAAGAAATAAAGTTTGATTGGTTGATTGGAATTAATAGCTTATTTATTCTCATGTTTTTGAAGCTGACTCACTGGATATAAGCTAAATCATTTCATTTTCACAGAGGCTGAACTGTGCGTGCAGTGAAAAGTGGGGTTTGTATAACTGCATGATTTAGACTCGTCCATGTGGAGAGAGCAAAAGTAGAACAGCTCAGCGTCTGTGGTCAGCCTGACTGGAGTCAGCACCAAGGACAGAGACATGCTGAGGATACACACTCCTTTCCTCTCAAATGCTTCAGGAGACCTATGTGTTCCTGTGTTCACTAATAACACTTTTACAAGAACATAATACTTACAATACAACACTTAAAACACAAATATAATACATGCTAACGAACGAGCGCTGTGAGCTGAGGATTTAGGTTAAAAAAGAAAGGAAAAATGCTTTTCAAACCTATAGCCTGCTATATAACACAGATGAGTGAAAGAGCAGAGAAGTGAATTTATGGATAGTAAATGGACAATTGCATTGCAGTGTAATTAAAAGCAAAGAAGTGTTCCCTTTGCATTGTTGTGAATATATGCTGGAATAGCATGTGATGATAATTACATCTAGAAAGGCATGTGGAAATAAACATAAGCACTAAAAATGTGGTATTTTGAAAAAGTTGGAAAAAGAATGTAATTGCTTTCTGGTGCAAGCCCAGAGTATTCTCCTTCCCCTTTAAGCCAAAGCGCCAGCAGGGGGTGCTATCACTCCTTGCTTGACTGGGACAAAGCCATGCAGCTCTGACACAAGCAGAGGTGCAGAGGGTCTGGCTTATCATCGCCTTTCTTATTTGCAATTCAATAAGTCGCAATGTCATCACTTTAGCTTTTACACATGGATCCAGCAAAGTAAAACAGGTGCGCACTAAGACAAGACCGCGGTATTTTTCTGTCCAGCAACTTCCTCCGAAAACACGCACACGCTGCCCCGATAAAAAACAAGTGAATGAGGCATTTGTGTGTGGCACGTCCGGTGTGCTGCCGTCAGGAGCGAACTTCTGTCGATTACAGCAGGAACAGGTGTCCCACGTGTCTCTCTATGAATAATGAACGCAGAGGCTTTAGTCGGATAAACAGGATGAGGCGCGCGCACCTGTCCAACCAGCTCACAGGAAAGACGACCCTGTTGCAAACTATGTGAATTAACATCAGTTATCGTTTTGTTATTATTTTTTGAATATTGTCTTAATAGATGTATATAAATGTAGATACATACATATTTATCTTTCTTTTATTCTTCTTCAGAAAAGTACGAAGTTGAAGTTTTAATAAAATCACAAGGATATAAGCAAAGAGAGTCTCTGTGTTCATTGGCTACTTAATTGCCATTCCAAATCCGTAAGTCCCGCCTATCCCGACTCTCGGCAGCCCCTGTGTATCCCCTCTCCTCCTCTCCTCCTCTCCTCCTGCCCCGCTTCCTCCTCCTCCTCCTCTTCATCGTCCTCAGTGGCGGCTGGTGGAAGCGTCAGACCTCCTCTGTGTTCTCTCCTTCGCTATGGTCCCTCCATCCCGCGGAGAAAGCTCAGCTCTCTCGAGGTAAAGCCAGACGGCACCGGAGCAGGACACGCGGAGCGAAGGAAGACTCATTTTGGATTGTATTTAAAGACTTTTGCCATTACGCGTGTGGTGTTCGTCTATGCGATTTCTACAGAAGAGTTCGGAATCCACTTTGCATCAACTTTGACAGGTTAAAAAGTCCAAACGACACTAGACCGTCCCATTTGGATAAATAAAGTGGGATAAGGACGCAGCGCGCCGCTGAGGAAACGTACTTCTTAAGTCTGATTGACTGTAAGATAGGATCTGAAGTCATTTGAATTTCTTTTAAACCTCTGAGGAAATTGAAGGTAAAACACGCACCGCCATCAAAATGAGATTGTTGGTGGTATCGATGCGATAGTGATCTGCGCTCGGAGATTTGTGAAAAGAAGAGAAAAGAAAAGCTGAAGCCCCGTGTGTGTCCAGTCACCAGCCGAACAGTTGAGGAAGAGCCGAGTGGTCAGTCGGGAGGATGGACATGGAGTCGGGCAGTGGAAGTCAGTGTGCGCCCCGGGGATCGCGCCTCTGGACCCGGCGTGTGCTGCTGCTGCTGCTGGGACTCCTGCAGTTTCATGGTAGGTAAACACACACAACTTGTTGCCAGTTTAAAACCGTGTATTTTTTATATTAAACTTCATTTTTTACACTTTCAGTAAAAGGTGCCACTTTACAATTTGAGGTCTGTGTCTAGTTTGGCTTGTTATGGATCAGATCTGCGTTGTGAGAATCTAAAGTTTATAATGTGGAATCATTTCTCAGTTATTTCATTTGACTTTATCGCGGTAGATTAAGCGGATTTTTCTACAGCGGGATAAAAACGGTTACATTTAGTTTGGATCTTTATGCCTGTTGCTTGATGTTTGCTATTTATTTTGTATTAAGCCTATTGTATTTTTGTAAGCACGTGAGTGGATTGCCCCGGTCTAGGAGCACGTCACCCGCCAGACCGGTCCAATTTCAGCTCCAAAACGCGTATTGAGCTTATACGAACTGCTTGGTTACAGCCCTTTTCTATTTAAGAATAAGTGTTTTTTTCAATTAAATTCCTGTGGCTCTTGACTCTGTTCTTCTAAATGCACAAAGCATCTTTTACGCCAAATAGATCCTTTTTTAAAATGACCCTCTTGGAACGCTTTGAGTATATCCAGGTCAAGAAGCTTCACTATTAAATTCAAAATAAAGTCACGTGAGGATCCCAAGAGACTTGTGGTCCGTGGCCCCGTGTGTGAGTCATTGTATATTCCACACAAATGAGTGCTTTCAGTGCGCGCCGGCCGTGCGGTGTGCGCTCTCTCGCGGCTCAGTGAGCACCGCGAGCTCCGGTCTGTGCGCTCACCGTGGAGCGGACCTACTGCACATGGGGCAGGGAAAAGGGCGACGTGTTGGGAAACAGCTGTGTCCGGCACGAAGTTTCAGTGGCCAGAGGAAATCAGGCAAAACTCCATTTTGCCCATCACGTCACGCTTGTCGTTTAAGCCTTAACTCCTGGCCTGTAACTGCCCAGACTCCAGACCGTGTGCCAGTGCAGAGCCCTCTGTGCCCTGTGCCCGGATCAGCCACCCCACTAAAGAGCATCTGTCATCTTTTCTCACGGGCTCCATGTCTCTGCTCCTCTCACAGTCTAACAGCATGGCTGTATTAGAGCAGTTTTATTGGGATTGCATCAGGGAGCCCTGACTCTAATGCAGTAATGGCCACCTCAGGCTGTTAAAAAACAAATCAACAAGCTTTCCCTGGATCACTGTCTCTGAGCTGACAGCTGCACGTGGCATTAGCATTTGGTCTGGCTTATTTATGGCACCGAGTCTCTTTGTGTCACTGTACAGCCCAGTATTATAGACACTATGGGGCAACACACAAGACAAGCAAGGACAACACGTCAAAGTATAAGAAATATGCTCCACTTTGCTTACTGAATGGATTCTAAAAGCACTTTTGCTGTATCTCATTTCACAGTAATTACATCAGGGTGAAGTTTCGTCACTCAGGTTGTCGACAGGTTCACAGTGGAGACGTGCAGTATTTTAACAGAAACATTGTGGGAATTCCAGGCACATGTGGGTGGCCGAGAACGGCTTTGCATCTGTACTTTTATAGAAAACTTTCAAAATTTTAAATTTTAAATCAGCCCTCGTGGAATCACATATAATACTTCAACTATACGTTGTATATCATATTTTTATTATAAAGGATGATTTAAGCTGGTGCAAATGTACTTTAACACATTCCTGTAATTTTTTTAAGCAACACATCTGTTTTTTGTGTGATCTATTTGAGTAATTATTTTTTATCAGCAATCAATGCAATCTTAACTCAAGCACATTATTAATCACTGACCCACTATCCAATTCAATCCAATCCAACTTTATTTGTACAGCACATTTTCCCAACACAAAGTTCCAAAGTGCTGCACAGAGTAAAAAACAAACACTGGCAAAAAATTAAATAAAGATAAAACAAAAATAAATAAATATGTACAAACCAAATAAAAACTAATTAAAAACAATATAAAATAATAAAGACAGAGGACCACACACTGCTCTTGCCGGGTTAAATGAGTGAATCAAAGTTTTTAAACAAGACTTAAAGGCATCAACTGTAGGTGCAGTCTTTATGTGGGAGGAAGAATGTTTGGGGCCGACTACAGAAAAGGCCCCTGGTTTTTGAGTCTCATTTTTTGGGACGAGAAGTTGTAACTGGCCCTCAGACCTCAGCGGGCGCGCATTAACCCTAATGAGGTCTGAAATGTACGCGGGGGCCAGTCCATGAAGCGCTTTAAAAACAAACAATACAATTTTAAAATCAACTCTAAAGTGAATGAGGAGCTGGTGCAGTGAGCATTAAACAGGTGTAATATCTATGCGGAATTTTAAACTAACCATAAGCGTGACAGGTTAGCTTGGCTGATACCAGTGTACAGTGTATTACAGAAGTCAAGACGTGTAGGGATTAAAGCACGGATCGCCCGCTCCAGGACGCTAAAAGATAAAACCGATAATCGACTATAGCCACACCAGAGTGATTAAACCGCCTTCGATACTTTTTTGCTTTCACTGGACACATTTCATTCAAAATAAAAAAAAGAAAGTAAAAAAAGAACACCTTTTTTGACAGGAGAAGATATTCTTGTAGAGAGCCTGTCATGCGCCATACAATCTGAACTCTTTGTAATGGCGACGGTGAGAAACTCATGACACTCTTGTGAGGAAAGGTCAGAGACATAGAAACCACAAGGAGAGAATAAAGGAAATATTATTCAGTCATTTTTATATGGATGGAAAATGTACAGATTTAACCGTGGGTTCTCTCCGGGTTCTCCGGCTTCCTCCCACCGTCCAAAGACATGCATGTGTCAGGCAAAATTGGTGACTCTAAATTGGCCCTAGTGATTGAATGTGAGCGTGAACTGTCTGTAATGTCTATGTCTCTGTGTTGGCCCTGCGACAAGTTGGCCACTGTCCAGGGTGTACCCCGCCTAAGGCCCGAAGTCACTGGGATAGGCTCCAGTCACCCGCGACCCCGAAAGGGAACAAGCGGTAGAAAATGGATGGATGGATGGATTTCTAAATGGTCTAATATGTGTTCACCAAACTCTCTGGTTTGACTTGGAACTCATTTTGTCTATACTTAATATGTCAGGAATATAACTTTACCAGTTACAGCATGGCTTTTTTGATTTCCTTGACAAATTATAGTGTAAAAAAGCATCTTGGATAGTGACCTATACGTTTAAGTGCATAATAACCTTTTTTGTCTGTGAGCAATGGTGCCATCTTAATAATTATAACTAACTTAATATTCACATACTGTTGTCTTTTCATTTGTTCTTTTTTTGTTCTGGAAAAGTAATTACATTGAATTCAACAGAAGATCTGTTACACTTTTCCCACGTTGGGCCGAATAACTCAATAGTTTTTTTGTTTTTTAATGAACGGTAGATATTTGGTAATGAAATAACTGCTTTGTAAATAAAAAAATATACCCTGCACTCATTGATTTTTTTGGGACCACGTGGCTTCTTGACCTGTTGACATGTTTATGGGTCTGGTTAAAAGGGCTGCCAGTCAATTAACCAGTCTACTGTGTATTAGTTGACCGAAATTTGTTTCATTCGACTGTGTTTTGTTTAGATTATGAGACTACAGCAGAGAGGAGAAGACATGAAGTGAAGTAGCTGAAGATTTGGGAGTGAATCATGAGTTTAATCTGACTTTTACAAACAAATACACTGTGTCCTTGTACGTTTCCATATAAATAGTGCAGTAGTATTCCTGTGAGTGCAGTTTAGGTCAGATGCATGGTCAGATCATAGATACTGAAAGGTTTTGAGAGCTTTGGCCAGTTGCACACCACTGTTTCCTTTAGTCAACTATCGAGCGGCAAGGCATTTCTTTAGTTGAAAGAAGAATGTCTTAAGTCGACAATAGCTTTACTGGCTAATGATGAGCGTGTTGTTTTGCTTTAGAGTAGCATGGACAGCCGCTCTTTGCTTCTGCTACTATCTTATGTGTGTGTGTGTGTGTGTGTGTGTGTGTGTGTGTGTGTGTGTATGTGTGTGTGTGTGTGTGTATGTGTGTGTGTGTGTGTGTGTGTGTGTATGTGTGTGTGTGTGTATGTGTGTGTGTGTGTGTGTGTGTGTGTGTGTGTGTATGTGTGTGTGTGTGTATGTGTGTGTGTGTCTGTGTATGTGTGTGTGTGTGTGTGTGTGTATGTGTGTGTGTGTGTGTGTGTGTGTACACGTGTTTTGTGCGTGTTGGTGTGCAATCTCAGGTCTAGAAGTCATGACTAAGGCTCAACAACTGAGCTAATCACCACACATTGCACTTGGCTGATTAGCCTTTGTTTGTGTGTGTCTGAGTGTGCTTGATGAAACAAGGAATTATGGGAGACCAGCAGAACATAATCATTTTCACCATGTAAAGTATTTCTCTGTAGTTGAGTATGATTTCAATTGTGGGCAGAGTTAATGGTTTTGCTTCGTTACTCGGTGTAATGTAATAACCCAATATTAAATGCATATATAAAATGAACTGTGTGATGTTTATATTATGTCTGGTTTGGGCCTGTTTCCCTAGTTTTGTCCTCTTCTAGAATGAGTCTAGTCTACATTAAGGTACTCTTTATTTACCAAATATAGCAAGTAGATGTAAAACATCTTGTAATTCAGCTGTTTTCATTTATCAGAGTTAAGAATTGGCACAAAAGTACATTCGCTTTGACTACTAGGGATTGTATTGATATTATTGCTTCCGAATAATGAAGCTGTATTTCTGTGCATCTTTCTCACTCCACATTCTTCTCCACATTTCTTCATCTTCACATCCCAGTTTTACACCTATCTACCCCTCCTCGCCCCCTCCTCCTCTCTGGTCCACCTCTGTGTCTGCATCTCTCCTTTCTAAGCGCCTCTTAACCAATCCTCGGAGAGTGTGTGAGCCGCCTGGCCCTTAAATGATTTTCTATTACCGACGCCTGTTAACAGCGCTCCATTTGATCAAGCTAATGAAATTGAAAACTTTCATCTAAGCCAAATTGATTTCAAACCTGAACCAAGTGAGGGAAAAAAAGACGAAACGTTGGTAAGCATGCAGGAGCGGCGTGCTAGTGGAGCGCGACATTCCCTTTACACGCACTCAGGAATCAATTAGGCCGTCTGCCTCCTCTTGTCCTTGGGAGACGGAGGAGCAGAAGGCCTTTTCTTAAACCATGTGGGCATGACAGCGTGGGGACATCTGACAGTGATTGAATATCTGCTCTTTGCATATGGATTTGATATATAGATTCTCTCTCAGGTATTTAATGGCATTATGTTCTAGAAATGATGGTTGGCATATGGAATAGGAATGGTAGGGTAGGAGTCACCTACAGAACTGTGCTGAATTTTGAGACTATTTAAAGCAGGGATTCTTTGTTTTTAACATATTTTTGTGGCTTTATAATCTATGGTTAAAAATCACTAGTTTATTGCAAATAAGAAAGAAATATGTACCAATGAGTAAAGAAAACTGCTAAATATCAGATTTTCTGGTTCAATAAATAAATAATTCCACAGAACTCTACTAAATGTAAATATTTAAATGTTTCTTGAAAGGAATCTTTTGACATTAAATAGTGTTTGATCTCAATTCAGGATTTCTTTAAACGTCTTTTGGATATACCGCACAACGACTTGATATTTCTGTTATCAACTTTCAAAATTGCTGTAACTTATTCTTTATTGTAGATTGCCTCATCACGATGGTTTATTAATAATTGAGTTACTGATGACTGAATATGTTTTAGGCCAGAGCTAAAGTAGGTCTTATAAGATGCAAGGAGTAATGCATATATTTTATTTTCTATATATGTCAAAAACAATTGTCCTGTATGTAAATGACTCCTGGCCTGGTCTCTACTTGTACCAACAGAGATCAAAGTCAACCCGCTGGACTTCCACAATCAAAGAAATATCCGTTGGCAGAAGAAAACGCTCAAAATGAAGAATGAAGCAAAAGTGTTGCATGTAAAAAAAAATGTGTTTTTTGAAAGCCTCCCTGAGCGCCACATCGTCGCCCAGGGGTGCGTGCTGTTCCCGTCATCACACCAAAACAACACTCACTTCTGTGGATCACTATGAATTATTGAGAGTGTAGTTTCAATAGCGACGAGCTGCACATTGGATTTGTCTATGGACAGGCTTGTAAATCTGAGCTCACTTTGGGCTTTAGAAACAAGAGTGGAAAAGTTTTAGTGAGTTGCACATTCATCTCACAGTTTCTTCTTATATTAAGGTGATTTGCTTTGATTTTGAGTACTTGTACATTACTTTTACATGATGGTTTAAACTAAGAACACATATGAGGCAAAATTGACTTAAACATTGTTCCCTCATCAAAAACATACCTGGGAGTTGGGTTTTATTTCATTCACGCTTGCTTATTTCATCCTGTTTATTGGCTTTCCTAAATGTTCAGATTTCACTCCGCCCCAACTACAGCAGACTCTCAGACTTCTTTTCTTCACTCAAATTGCATTCACTACAAACAGTGATGTATTTGCTTATTCCCATTGCTATTTGCTGCTAAAAAGGGTTTTTTCCCCATGGTTCATGCCTATTACTGTCAGCAGAGGTAAAAGAAGACCTATTGTGCTTTTGCCTAATCTATAACGCCCATGTATCGTTATGTTGCATTCTGGACATCTTAATAATGATTTAAAACTACTTAATTAAAAAACAAATCTTACTTTCCTGTTGAAAACCGCCACGCTGATTTAGATAGAGATATTTCTCTATTTCTTCGATTTTGCGAATAGGTGATTCGAATAGGTTTCCTTTAAAAATGAGGTCGTTGCTTTTAAAGCAAGTTCTCCAAATATACACATTATTTGAAGCTCTAAAATAAATAACTTTAAAATAAATGTCAAAATATGCAAAATTATTATAGTCTTGGATATGCCCCAAAAGTATGCACATTTCTGCCTTGTCTCTGGGGATTCAATAGATCATGTCTGTCTTTAATATTTAGATGAATGTTGTGCTGGGCGATATTGACTGAAATGAAAATCTTGATATCTTTTTGGGAGTTTCCCGATAACAATATTATGTTACTCCAACAAGATGTATTCAAACTTGTCATAGTTGATTTTCACTTATTTTCCGAGAAATATAAAATGTCTGTAAAAATGTATCACATGTGCAGAAATATGACATTATGCAAATATTTCAACATTTACAACATCACTTTTTTATTTTTATTTTTGATCTACTCTTTTTGTAGCATTTTTTAAACTATAAACAATATCCTTGATATTAAAATGTGTTATATTTTTTTAAAGCAACATTCACAATGCCTTAGCTTGTGTATTTTCTCTTCAAGTCCATGCTTTTTTTTCCCTTCTTGTATTTTTGACTCACTTTGTTTCTCCATATCTTCCCTTAAACACCTGCCTGTCTCCAGATATTCGACTTCCCACCATGTACTTGTTGTTTGTGTGCTTGGAGGGGCATGAGCTTTGAACGCTGTGCTTAGGGCTGCAGCAAACATTTTGATGGCATTATTCACGGTCTGAGAGAGGCAGCCAGCTCCGGAGAATGGAAACAGTTAAGAAGAGTGAAGGGGGAACATTAAAGGGCCAAACCAGGGCAAGATCTGGGCAAAAAAGCAGAAAAAACAAGATAGGGTGGATGAAAACAGAATTAGTTTTTTGGAATGGGGCAATATTTAGACCTATGGGGCCTGCAGGAAGGAGTACAAAACAAAGACAGCAAAAAGAAACACAATATGAAACAAAAAGAAATGGAGGGATTCGTATTTACTGATGTAGGGGGAAAAAAGCCATAAAGCTAGCATTAGGCACAGCAAGCGATTTAACATTTTATTGAGCGATGCTGTTAGCCTGTAGGGCCAAGCATTACAGTGGAGATTTTCCCTATTTACAAAGCTGCCGACGGCTCCGGGTCTCCATCTCCATAGTGTTTAACATGCTGAACTCAGCTGCAGCTCTGCCCATCAAAAGGAGACGCTTGTATACGATCTGGGCACGAGTCCCCGGGGCCAAGGGGGGAGAATGGGGAGGGGCAGGAAGGGGGAGGGGCCAGAAAGCAGGGGTGGCAGGATTACCGCACAGCAGGCGATGGTTTTAAGAAAACACAGGGCCCCAGCAGGCAGAAGTATGGATATATCTGTACACAGACTTCAAGCAGGAAAACGGAAGGCTTTGTTCATTGGCAATTTCTACAAAATTCAACCCTGCTCCATAACCTGTACATGTGATTCCATACTGACTCGATCAAAACATAGTCCTTTGAACTCATTTGTAGTATTGATCCTCCTTTAAGGACTAGAAGACCACCTCTCGCCTCAATGAGCTTTTGGACTCGTGAACACTTTTTAACACCTGTCACTTTAATAATTCATGTAAATAATACTTCACCTACTTCCCCTATTTGCACTGCTAGTTTTGCTCTATTGTTCTGATTGGCTGTATATTGTATTCAACTTACTTTTCTATTATTACACATATATTCATTTTCATACTTTCAACACAATCTATATTTTTGCTATTATTCATTGTTGTTCAACGTTTGAAATTGTACTATAATGAAAACACTACACTTTGGATGTTATGTCACTGATAGTAACAAGAGTAAATATGTACATAAAAATCAAACACCTCCCTGTTCCCAGTGCATCATTGTTGTATGACTGCAGAGTGATCAGTGGTGGTTGTGGCCCCTGGCATCAGTTTTATTGGTCAGGCCCTGGGCAGATGTGGTTACAGCTAACCACCACAAATTGTAGAGAGTGAATGAAAAATGTAATGTTGAGTGCTTTGGCTATCAGGAAAGAGCAACATGAACATTTTCAATTATTTACACATTAACATTTGTACCTCGGAATGACTTACCATTGGGACCTTTCATTAATTTCAGCAGTTTGATACCACTGATAGCCCAGTCAAACAGTGTCTTCTGTGACTAACATTTACCTAAATTAAATGTGGTGATAAACACATTGAATGTTGGCCACTGCAGTTAATCAGTCTAGTTTTTGAAATAGAAATGTAATGTAGCTTATAGTTATCTTGTTTTGCTTTATGAGTAAATGCATACAATACATTTGATCCATATATGATGTTATTTACAATGGCTCTCTATATTCTCAGCTGTCATTGAGTAAGACAGATTGTGACCTTGACCAGACAAAGCCTGTCTGTAGTTCCACTGCCGCTGCTTAGTGTGTGTGGGAACAAACAGCAGCGTAAAGGAAATGCTTTCAATACAGTGACCGTCTCCTTTGTCTCCAGAGTATTGAAGAAGTAACTGTGAGTGTAGAGTACAAATTGTGTGCAGGGGACTGTTTCGAACTAAGCATGACTGCATTCTTTGTGCCAGTCTATTCTGTGCATTTCCCCTTCTGCTTCAGTATTTGTGAAGGGCTGAGGAAGCGATTATCTGGCCGTTAACAAACCTCTTAACGAACCCCACTAATGAACCTTGAGGGCACCTCTGAGACGGCCCCGGCACGCCACCGTAATTAGACTGGCAAAGAAGTGCTCGTTATGCAAACGACTTCCAGTTAATCTGCATATCCTTACCTGAGACACTCACGTTGCACTGACAAATGTTTACTCAAAGGCAATGAGGAGGAAAGAGAGGGATGAGTCCAGAGAGACAACATCAGAAGTGAACTAGGCAACAAAGAACATTGAGAAATAGAAATAAATAATAATAAATAATATTTTTTTTTTATTTCTCTAGGTTGACAGATATTTATATAGTCATCTCTATATGTGTATATGAATTAGTTTAGAATGATAGTACCTTTCAAGGAACAAATCAAAATGTATTTTTGATTTAATGTTTGCTTTACAATTTGATTAAAAGCCAATAATTGCAATGTTCTGTTTACATCTATATCCACTTAAAAAATAAATAATTATAAACAACTTGCTGTCAAACTAACAGTTGATTCCTTAACCCAAAGTCTATTTTAAAACCTTATCTTGGCAGTACACCATAGATGGCATATCGTAACTGAAAAAAAATGTTATGTGTAAGATACAAGTAGAGCTATTTCTTAATAACCCACTCAAATCTAAAGTTAGTGGAAGTTGGATTGGGAGCTTTGCCAGTCCAAACGCTTCGCCAGCATCGAGCATCCCCTGGTAAAACGGCACGCGCTCGCTTTTACAAGCCAAAATATGAACACGTCCACATGGCAACACAGGAGATTTTGAAATATGTTTATTGCAAAAGCGCTTTTTTTCTAAATGATCTAATTTCCCAACGCCAAAAATTAAATTCACCACTCGGAAAACTACCTTATGTTCACAGAATACCATTGTGTGCTGTGAAGTTTGGAGTGGAGACGGTGGGTTGTCCTGCACTGGGATGACCTATAGTGTGTGGTGAAGCATGAGAGAGCGTTCTGATTGGTTATTGGCTGGAGAGTCCCGTCCTGGCAGCGGTCTGTGGGGGTTGATGGCTTTGACCTCTGAGAGCCTACAGGGTTCCTGATGGATCACTTGCCTGGGCCAACATACTCCTAGTGGTACTCTGCAGATAGTTTGTCTGGATCTACTGTCTTTTGGCTCACTATGAAAATAAAGATACATTTGGGAAGCGTGTAGTCGTTGGAAGGAGTAGACTTAACAGAGGGTGCCGCTCAGTGGATGACTGAG
Source organism: Eucyclogobius newberryi (assembly GCF_026437365.1). Lineage (NCBI taxonomy): Eukaryota > Metazoa > Chordata > Actinopteri > Gobiiformes > Gobiidae > Eucyclogobius > Eucyclogobius newberryi. The sequence continues at coordinate 22,787,454 of NW_027316278.1, forward strand.
AATATAGAGAGTCATGTGAGCAAGCTGCAGCGCCGTGAGTTTGAGTCTAGCTCAGACGGTTTGCTGCAGGCCCTTCCCCAGTCTCATCCCCATTTTATACTGTACTGTTCTGTCTAAGAAAGCCTAAAAATCCTTAAAAAAGAGAAGGAAAAATGTAAGCTAAGAAAAATACGTTCATATTCACTTATTATACATCTGCTAAATGCAACTCCACCCATTTAGACCCTTCTTTCACATGAGCGATCGCAGAGACATGCCTGGGACAGTCATGGTTCTCATCCATCGCCTGATTGGATGAAAAATGATTTTACTGCATCCATTGTGTATATGCCAATATCAACTATGTTTCAACGTGCCTCGATGTCTCACAGAGCTGGGGAAATCTGCCTTTTCCTCATATGCACCTTGGTCTTGGAATAGTTGCTTTAGTGTTGCTTCACAAATTCAAGAAAATTGTTAACATGTGTGTTGATCGAGAATTTGTTATGTTTTAATATTGTGATTGACTGTAGTAGTAATAATAATTTGGTCGGGACAGTGCATGTTAATGAACATCTGTGGTCCTGCATTCACTCTCACAAGCACACTCTCATTCATACACAAGCGTACTGACATTCCAGCAGTCCAAGTACTCACCAGGCCCATTACAAAAGACATCCTGAATCTCAATGGGACCTCCTGGTCAAATAAAGGAAGGGAAAAAAGGCAATATCGGAACTAGAACATCCAAAATCTAAGGAATTTAGTTTATACCCACAGTTGTTTTCAATCTTTTCAATCTTTTTAAACTCTCTATTTCCTGTAACGTCAATTATGCCAATGTGCACAAAATGCTACGGGAACTTATTATTTAAAACATTTCAGAACACAAAGCACGTTCTGTTTCTCAGCTTCGGTTCCCCTCTTAACACTGACAACCGAGATTCAACTGTCTGTCACTAAACATGATCTTGTGCAGCTGTTTGCGTGCATCCCACTGGCTCATTAGTGCAGTGCATCAGAGCTTGTTATTTACGATGGTGTTTGTCTGGTCTGCCGAGTCGTGCCAGTCAGCAGCCATCTTCTCTTACATGCATACAGCTCATTGTGTTTCATATACTACGCAGAGTCACACAAGTCTGTCTTATCTCAAAGTGCACAAGCAAAGCACAGCGCCCTCCTCTGGCCCATAGTCCTCTGGGTGACCTTGGGTGAGCTTTGCCAGGAGCGGCTGCTGTGATTTCTACGTAGGGGGTCGTGGAGGGTGGATAGAAGACCACGATCACACAACCTCTCCCCCAATCTATCCTTTCGTCCAACTGATGAATGAGAGAAAAGTTTGTTGCCCTTTTGTTGACAGATGGCTGTGGAGCTTTTTTCTTTCTTTTTTTGCTTGTTGTAGTGCATTTATTATCGCGCTCGTCTTTTGGATTCCAGCTCCATCAATAACATCATTTATTTTCAAATTGTGCGTGAATGTGGTTTGGGGGGAAAAAGGGACGTTGACGAATCACGAGCAAAACGCGTTGTTGGACTTCCTGTTTTGCAGCACATGCCAGCTGAACAACTGCTGTGCCATACAGCTCTATCGACAAGAATAATGTGACCGTACTTTTTTTTTTACTGTTGAGCCATTTGCTGTCACACAGAAAGATGGTAATTTATAGTCATCATTAAAGTGAAGCCAAAACAATGTGCGCGAAAACCACAAACCACTTGTTTTTCGTTCCTTGTAACCTTATAAATAATATAACACCACAATAACATTTAGATTCAGATTGGGAATATCGCCAGTATGTTTTTGCAAGAACAATTCCCAGTATGTGTTTGTCGGGGACCACATGAGTATTTTTAATATTGATTAGTAACTTAGGGCTGTAAGCTGTTAGTTCCTTAGTCGATTAATCGCTCAATCGCTTAGTCGACCAAGATTTGTATTAGTCGTATTTATTTTGATTGATATTAAATGTTTATATGGATTACAGCAGACAGGAGAAGGCTTGAGGAGAGTTTACTGGCGATTTAATCATGAGTTAACGCTGCCTTTTTAAAAATAAATGTGTTGTTTAGTGATATACATTTTCTCCATGAATTCCCTTGAGCTTGTTGATAGTCTTGAGCTTTGAACTTTTTCCAGTGCCTTTTAATTTACTAATTGATGCTTGGCGCATGTCTTTAATGCATCAAGTTGACTACAGCTCTAGTTACAAAAAGTAATTCAGGGTGGACTAGTAGAAGTCGTAATAAACAGTAGAAGCAGTAGAAGCAGTAACACAGCAAAACCAAAATTCACTATTAGCTTATTGCAAGTACTACTACTTTGAATACAGGCTTGTTTCTGTCCTTTATTGTATTATTCTTAAAGAGTTGTAAAAAAGTAATTTCTACAGCAAATGCGTCAATACTTTAAGTAATAATTTGACTGACTGATGGACCAGGACCAGTCTTTATGTAACCTCAGCACATCCCCATGCTCTTATCCCTCAATGACATGTCTTCTTGGCATTAAGCCTTATGTGTACCCCATACATATATGTGGGGGTGCCAGTGTGTATGTGTGGGCGTGTGTGTGTATGCGCATGTGTGTGGGCGCGTGTGTGTGCGCATTTGTACGTGTGTGGGCGTGTGTGTGTATGCGCATGTGTGTGGGCGTGTGTGTGTGTGTGTGGGCATGTGTGTGGGCGTGTGTGTGTGTGTGGGCGTGTGTGTGTGTGTGCATGTGTGTGCATGTGTGTGGGCGTGTGTGTGTGTGTGTGCACATGTGTGTGTGTCGCCCTCCCATCTGCCTCGGCTGCCATTTTGAGGAACTACTGACATTTGCCTCCTCTCTCCATCAGATACATTACTGGGCACAGGCCTCTGACATTTCAGCCTACGCGTGTGTCCCTGCGCCCGGTGTGTGAGTGAGCGTGCCCATCGCCACAAGTCACAAAAGCCACGCCCCCTTGACATTTTATTGGATGCTAATAGTATTCATCCCCAAAGCAGCTGGACAGTGGGCGGGCTTGCTGACGTGCGTCTATAAATGGCGCCCGTCTATCATGCAATTGTAGTAGTAAGTGTGTAGGTGCATGCAATTGAATAGTTTTGTGTAGTTGTGTGTGCGGAGTGCAGCCGATAAAGGGTTCTGTTTTTTCAGATAAGGACTTCCACCTGCACCTCTGTGTCGCCGCTCCTCATTTGCCCACCCTTGCCTCTTTATCTTCCATGGCTGCAATTTCTGTCTGTATCATACACCTTCATGCTTCAGTCTGACTTTGTGAACTTCAACAACTTTCCAGTGAAAGTGCCAAATTTAATTAAAAGTTAACATTTAGCACATTACAATACAATACGTGTATATATTTCTTTTCTCAGGATCTTAGCACAGAGCCATGTATTATTATCATAAGTAGCAAGAAAACTAGAAACTATGTCCTTTGTTTTTGTGTGTAGTAGTAGTAGTAGTAGTAGTAGTAGTAGTAGTAGTAGTAGTAGTAGTAGTAGTAGTAGTAGTAGTAGTAGTAGTAGTAGTAGTAGTAGTAGTAGTAGTAGTAGTAGTAGTAGTAGTAGTAGTAGTAGTAGTAGTAGTAGTAGTAGTAGTAGTAGTAGTAGTATAAATGTTGAATTCGTTCATAATAAGACAATAGCACGCCTTATACTGTATTAAAACAAGATTTTTGTCTATAAATCTGTGCATTTCCTCATCTGTTTTTCTAAATGACATTAAACTGTTGCTCTCCTTTAGGAATTGAGTGTGTATGTTTATAATCAGATCAGCTGGAGCAACATCTGAGGAGGATTCAGGGAGTGATCTGCACTTTGAAGCAGGACTCTCTTCTTAGCCCACACCAGTTAATAAGTGAAAATCTCCTCACACATACAGATAGAGCAGGGACGGCGGTGTAAGTGGTGCACAGCAGGGCTCCACAACTGCCCGCGGCTCACTCCTCTGATCTCACTCTCAGTACAACTTCCCATATCACTCACTTTGCATATACCTCCGCTTTCAAGTTGTCGTGCGCAAATAAGGGCCAGCGCACATTGGCGGCGTCTGTGAAGAGTACAGACAATAGAACTTTTGGCTCGAGAATAGGGCTAATACTCATGGAGAAGCATGCAAAAGAGTGAGAGAGACAAGCCAATGTGCTGCAAAGTTAAACGCATTCTCACAAATGACTAAAACTTTATAAATAGGAATTCAACATAAAACACAAGTTTTAAAGTTAAACAAAGTTTGCAGCCGGCAGTGTTTCTGGAGTCTTTTTCTCAGCACAGAGGCAGAGGGAAGAATGAAGGAAGAGCAAAAGAAAAGCTGAAGGAAGAGCAAAGGAATAGTGAAGGAAGAGCAAAGTAAAAGCGAAGGAAGAGCGAAGGAAGATTGGAAGAAAGAGCAAAGGAAGAGCAAAGGAAGTGCAAAGGGAGAGCAAAGGAAGAGCGACGTAAAAGTGAAGGAAGAGCAAAGGAAGAGTGGAAGAAAGAGCAAAGGATGAGCAAAGGAAGAGCAAAGGAAGAGCAAAGGAAGAGCTAAGGAAGAGCTAAGGAAGAGCTAAGGGAGAGCTAAGGAAGAGCTAAGGGAGAGCTAAGGGAGAGCGAAGGAAGAGCGAAAGAAGAGCGAAGGAAGAGCGAAGGAAGAGCGAAGGAAGAGCGGAAGAAAGCAAAGGAAGTGCAAAGGGAGAGTGAAGGGAGAACGAAGGAAGAGCGGAAGAAAGAGCGAAGAACTAGTGAAGGAAGAGCGGAAGAAAGAGCAAAGGAAGTGCAAAGGAAGTGCAAAGAGAGAGTAAAGGAAGTATGAAGGAAGTATGAAGGAAGTGTGAAGGAAGGGCAGGGGTTGTGGGGGCACTAAAAATGAAAAACAGTCTTAACCAAATGAATTGGTAATGAGCTGCTAAAATAGTATATCTAAAATCTACCTGAAAACAGAACATTGTTAATGTTAGTTCAACATTTTCTTACATATCGTTCCTTTAGAACAGTTTTTCCATCTTTTCTTCTGATCCGTTCAAACTTTAAACCACTGTTCATAAGAACTACAACTTTCCTTCTCTCCGCATCTTAATACATGTATCCACTTCCTCCTCCAAACGAAACATGCTTGTTATCACATAAATCTTTGTATCTTTCTCTTTCTGCACTTTCTTTTCTTCCCTCCTCCCCTTCTCTGCTTCTCCTCCCCTCCTCAGCTCTTCTTTGTGTCTCCCAGCTGGCTGTTTAAGCGCTGTTTGCCATCTGATGTTCCTTAGAGAGGTAATTAAAGCCTGGATCACACGCTCCATATGTGGAGGTGCACACACTGTAGAGAAATAAATTAATTTCCTCATTTTTGCTTTAAAACCCCCTGTTTTTAAACCAAACCATCGGGGGAAACAATAAATAAGCAGGTGTTACATCATTATTGGCTTAATCATATTGATCGATGTGTCATAAGTGTCATAAGTTCTGGAGAACCTCTGTCATTGAGTTATCTCTTACTGCAGTCTTCAGGATGCAGTTAATCCCCCCAATCAAAATGTTGTTGCTTTGTTAAGCCATTAAACATCTTATACCCTCATGAAAAACATCTGGAGTTGTTTTTGCATGTTGCATATTTAGTTTTTCACTCACCAGAGCTCAAAACTCTCCACACGGATATGAAGCTCCTCTGACTTTTTAAAGTTCCTACATCTTTACCAGACTCGTTCCAATCCAAACACTAAACTACTACACTTTTATGCAGTTCCACACAATTTGCCTTTAAAAAAAATATGATTCACTCACTAAACTGAATTACTAAACCAAAAATACATATTCATAATACAAATTATACAGTTACATGTCCTAAAATACATCATGTAATTTAGGCTTTGAATTAGTGAGAAAAATAGAAAACACAGTCTTGGTGCTGAATACATATGCATTTGTCCCTGTCTTATCAGTGACGAGCAAATGTAGAACAAACTGTGCTACAAATATAAATATCTGCAGCTCTGTTTTTTTACTCTGTAGTATAATGTAACTCCTGTAGTGAAAATTGTCTAAATGTTCAGAATAAAGTCCTCTGATTGGACCATCTAACCGAATACAAAATACACTTTAATGCAGATATTCAGTATACTGTAACTGTAAAGTATTCTGCTCCAATATGGGTTGGTAGTGGTAGTTTAAAAAAGCAAAACAAACGCAATACAACCCATTGAGCTACAGCTGTGTTTATCACTCCACATAGTCATAATGTTGTGCTAATTCCCTGTTTATCCTCACGCGCGGATTGACTTTTGTTTGTTTCTAAATAGCTACATTTATTATTGCAAAAAAACTAAACTATATTGCTAATTTGCAGCTGACATAAAATAGTACAATGTGGCTGTTGCACTCCAATGGCTGTAATAATTCAAGTGTGGGGTGATTTGGCTCCGAGCTGCACTCACAGAACAAACAAGCATCCATCGCCATCGCCTGTCCCACTGTTTTGATTCATCTCCAGCTCCATCTCCACATCTCTTTTGCCCTGTCTGGTCTATTACTTGTTTGCTTGTCTTTCTGTCATTACTTCTATCAGAGCCACACCCTCGGCCCTCCTCTCTCCATCCATCACCCCAGGGCGCCCAGTGTGTGAGAGAGAGAAAACCAGAGAGAAATTGTGAAGCAGCTAAAAAGTCAGTGTGCAGACAGTGAGGAGATGTTGAGCTGGATCAATTTATGGAGAATAAGTCTGCCTTCTTGGAGTAAATGTAAAACCTTTTCTGTGAAGATACTTTTTTGTTGTTGTCATGGGTCACATAGTGAATTGAACAGGACATTAGCTTTATCAACTGAGTCCCGCCTGAATGAGTTGGAGAAGACCGGTGGATTTGTCCAACCAGATCAAATGGATCACTTTATGGAGGTCAGGTTGTTGTTGTAAATGAGAATTGGAGTCGATCTACCTGGATAAATGAAGCTGCATGGGACGTTTCCGACTTCAGATTTCAGTCTTCTCTCGTGGACTCATGGACATGTTTAAAATGTGCTATTTGAACAGAATCCAATTATTAAACATGATAAAAATATAATCACAATGTCACATATTTGAGCCAAAATTGTTCAGCCCTAGTTTGAATATAGTAAAATGGACCGCAGAAGCTCTAATATCAAACACTATTATTCATTTTCTTGCGGTTCCAGTTATACTATAGTATGCTGGGTGTTTCCTAAGCTTGTTAACCACAGTTTGTTCATGAACAGATTTTTAAAGAAAGATACCATCTTTTTTTTCTATTGGGCAAATTGGATTCAGGGATTTTCATGAACAGAAATGGAAATGCAAATATGGTTGTGTCCAAGATTTGTTTGGCCAAAATGTGATGTGCTCAAACTCCAGTATAATACACTGGACTCTGCCCAGTGTTTGTCCAGCAGAGACAGCAACATGACCAACAACACACAACATACTGGAAGCTTTCTCAAATGTGTCATATTCTTCTAACAGTGACGTGAAAAGAAACTAAAGGATCAATTTAATGTGGATCAGGAGCAATGATCAACACAAAAATATGCTTTTCAAATAATATAGAGAATAAGAAACAAAGAAGCCGCTAGGAAAAGGCCTTGATAACGTAAGATTTAACTCAGCTTTGTGTTATTATTGTATGTTATTTTGCAGTTCTCTTATGATTTCAACACTTTGTTATGTAACACATGTTTTACATACACTCCCGTTGCTAGTCTTTTCTATATCTGGACTTTCATTAAATGTATCTGATGATGTGAGTAAGAACGTTGCCAGAGCTCATATGTTTCAGTAATTACCTTTGTTGAATATAGCAATCATGGATCTTTACTTCCTGCTTTGTTTCCATAACTGTATCACATCCATGCTAATTAGGTCTACGTTAGTTACACTATGAGAGAAATGCAACATAAACAGCAGAGTTGAAGAAAGAGAAAGAGAGAGACACATGATAACTGTGGCTGCTCAGATCCTGCGAAGTGAAAGTGTTGCCATTAATTACACTTGAGTGACAAGGTGTCTTTCAGGTGTTACTGTGCGGTGTGACGGCAAAAAGATAAATGTAGCAAATTATAGTTCAACTTCTTTGTTATAAAAGACAGATGAGTTAAGGCAAGATAATACATTTTACTCTGAGAAATTTGTGAGGCAAAGAGACACAGAGTGAACTCCAAACAGACATAATATTATGACCACTGACAGGTGAACTACAGTGTATGTCTTCTATGGGGTCCTATATAAAGACTAGAAATGCGACACAAAGAAATGCGTGAAAAGCAAAAGTGAGGCATGTGGGAAGCCATGGAGTAGCCTGGAAATAAGGCCAAGGAACATTGAGTAGAAGACAAAAATGACTGGCAAAGTCAAAAACATTTAGAAAGCAGTCAAAACACATCTGAGTCGCTCTGTAGTTGTGAAATCCTTTGGACAGAGGTGTCTTCTTCAGGGCAGTTATTTGTCTGTTTGGTATGACGCCCGCGGTATCTCATGAGTATGTTGGACCCATTTGTTTCTTACACTGCTTCTTTATAACAACTTTGGGCTTCTTTCTTTGGAAAGCTGCACTTTGCACATAATCAAATGTTTGAACTTTTTGTACTTTTCCAGGTCTGTTTCATGACATACCCAGTAATGACTGAAATAATGTCTGTTAACAGTTAATTCATGTTTAAAGCAGTTATCAGTGTTAAATATGCTATTTTTATTGATGAAGTGTCAGGACTTGAATTTCTGCTTTGTAATTTTCTAAGCAACATACAATTTCACAATTAGGGTGAATAAGGGTAAGTTTAGGATTAGGTTTATCTTGAACATGCAGTGCTAGTCCCTCCCTGCAACGAAATGCAGATACTTTGCAATACTTTTAACTTACTTATTTGATTAATTTACATGTATTTTTGTGGGGCTGGGGTTGATTGTATTGGGCTTTTAAAGGCTTGCTCTCTGAAAACCCTTAGTCTAACCTAATGAGCTGAGACTTCAGACGCTGGGTAGACTTGAATGTGATGCAAATTAATGAGGGACGTCAGGATCCAGTAGCCCACAGCGTCCAGTTTAACTACCATGCCAACAGATGGAAACAATGAGAGGCAAATGAAGTGGAGGATTGCACTGGCCACGACATCAAACCACAACAACAGCAGCAGGGATCCAAGCCAATCAGCACCTCGGACAGCTCTTTCCTCTAACAGCACCTCGGACAGCTCCCTCCTCTAACAGTGCCTGGGACAGCTCCTCACAGCCTGAAGTCACACCTAAACCCAACACAGGCTCACAGCAGATTGAGCCCCTGTCAGACAGCATGGGTGCCATCTCCACTGTGAGAGGATGTGAAGTCGAAAAATTGACAATGCCTGATGAGAATTCAAATTAATGCACACTTTTAATTTTGATTAAAGATAAGCTGACTTATCTTCAAAAATACTTTCTTCTCAAATATATTGTGGTAAGTCTTTTTAACAGCCCCCCACTGGGTCATTGACAATCTTGAATCATCCATCAAATAAGATATATACTCTATACAAAAGTATAATAAAACGATTACATTGCACACAAAGCAAACAATAAGAGAAAACACTCAGATCCCCCTTCCCGGTCCAGAAGTATTGACATCATAAATTAATGACAACAGAAAATGCTGAATTCCTCAATTGTCGACATCCACAGAAATAGCCATTCATGTGAGGTCTTCATAATTGTAAATGTGTAATACATAGATGTACATTACAATCATTAGTTGTTATACGTGCTGTGATTGAGTAAATGTTTCAGTCAGATGGTGGATTCTACAAAACAAATTTGATCAACAAGAATACATTGCCCTAAGTCTCTTCTTGTAAAACATACTGTACAAGTAGATTATATTACAATATTTAAGGGAACGTATTATGCAAAATCAACTTTTATGTGCTTTTAGCCAAGTTCTAACTGTGCTCCCTCATAATTATATTATTAGGAATTGTATTTAGATTATGTAATTTATTCATGTTGGAGTACTCCTGTATTGTCCTGCCTCTGAGGCTGGAGTGCTCAGAAAATGTGATTTTTCACCTGCCCCTATGCCCGCCCACATCCCTGTGCTAACTTACATTTATTAAACAAATTCCGACTCACACACCGTTCAGGAATGCTGTGTAGCCATTTTTTCAACAATAAAAATGCTCTGCAACGGTGTTACGGTGTGAAATACAACTATGAACAGGAAATGAATGGTTCCATTTTCAATTGTTAGCCATTTTACAGATTACAATGAATATAAAATAATGATGTACATGTGCTTTAGTACTAGAAACAAAGTCATAATATCCCTACTTTAATATAGAATAAAGGAACGGATACACTTAAAACTAAATTAGAGTGGAGAAATGTTAGTTTTGGCAGTCTGAAGACAAAGTAAAGTTTCACAGTATCAAAATACAAGGTTACAGGAATAAGGGTGTCTGTCTCAAAGACTCTTTAGATGTGAGAAATGGCCTTGTCCACGTGAATCTTTTCAAGATGTTTTATAGATAGAAGTGAATGAAGCTCTCGGGATAAGGATCAAGAAGCAGGAGCAAAGCAAAGCAGCAACATGACGAAGGGCGGGAACAGGGAATGAGATTAAACGAAAGAGTAAAATATCTGGAGATCCGCGGTGAAGTGTGCCAGTGATATTAGCCAGGGTGAACATGAGGACAAGTAGTTTTTCTTTCGAGCCTTCTGTCGTTTCCTTGGCAGTCTGGCTTCTCGAATTGTTCCAGTTTGGCAGAATCACTTTGTACTCAACCTTGCTTTCTCACTCTCTTTAACTTAATGTGCGAAATAAAAGCGCTTTAAATTAATGAACGCACTATAAAACTGAAACCACTTTTTTGGGTCATATTCTGCTAGTGTTTGTGGAGAACATAGCCAGCGCAAATGTGTCTCTAAATGGGCTTTCTAAATCTATTTAAAGAGCTCATTAGTCGTGTTAAAATTCTTATTTACTTACTTGTTTGTTGTGATGACATATTGATGTTCAGCCAAAGCTCAAACTTGTCTTTGCATTTCTTTGTGTTCTGACAACAGTTTTTCCCCCGCTTTGCTTGGATAAAAAGAAGTTAGTGTGACAAAAATAACAATAACTCAATCCAATAATTACCAGCCTGGGAGATTTTGTCATAGATTAATGTATGCAAAAACACGGACTGACTGTGTATTGTTTTCAACTAGAAGAAAGTAAACAACATGGGATAAAAAACATGTAAAGAAATATAGTTTTTATCATTATCATTGACAATTTGTCATGATAGGTCTTGATTTATTGCTCAACCCCAGTCAAAAAGTGTTTAGAAATAGAAGAGAATTGACTTTAAGTGTTGCACATGAGTAGTCAGAACAAACACATGGTTCAACTTGTGCACAAATCATTCACAACAAATATTTTTCATTGGTCACATTAGCAAATTTTAATTGGTCTGACTAACAAGTTGAGCAGGAGACTTTTTTCGATTGGATGAACTGACAAAATGCTCATTGGACTGATTTTGAAAAATGCATTAGGCTCTTGCAACCCAATTAAATAATTTTAAGTTAAATTTATGAGTGAATTTAGGTTTGTAATTTATATTAATGCATTTTTAGATATTTGTGTATGCTACTGTTCTTTAATTTGTATTATGATGTCCAATGAAAATTATAGAAATTAAATTGAAATTGAAGAACTTTATTTAAAATGGTACACTTAAGCACGCTAAATTTGATGATTTTCATGATGTACTATATATAGGGCTTTTTCAGTACGTTCGATTTACTTTACAGGTCAACTTCATGTCATGCTGCCCAATCTCCCTCCCCACTTCCTTTATCTACGAGGTCCCACAGTTCACTTCCTCTTCCACAGAATCCTGTAATTTTTCCCTTTTTTATTTAATTGATATTCACCATATTCACTTTGACCATAACGTTAACAGTTCATAAATTGCCCCTGCATCCCCTCTCCAGCCTTTATCCATTTCCCAGTCAAGTGTTCCGAGCCACTCAAGTCCAACAAGGTGAAAGATTGCCTGAGTTTGTCAGGGAGCAGTTTGCTGCAGTAGTGGAAGATTGCTCCCAGATGAGGGACTATTTTCTAAGAATCTCCCTTGCACCATTTGACTCTCGATGTGTTTCATTTTATTTGACTGGATGGACATATTTCCTCATGGCTGGTGACTGTGAGTTTATACTTTTGACCTCTCCTGTGATTAACACATAGTGCCTGCTCTGCCATGTGTGTGGGGAGTTTGAGACATGGGGCGCTTCACTGAGGGGACAGCTGTCAGAGGAGGGCTGCAGCTAATGACGGCCATGCATCACGTGGTGGTAAAGTCATAAAGGTTCAAACACAGAGCAGACCAAGAGTAAACCAAAACTAAACGTGGACTAAACCGCTGTAAACGGAAGTAAACTTGCAAGTATAATGTCCGGAGGTGGGTAGTACTCAGTACATTTACTCACTTAGATTTATTTGACCATCATTTTGAAGGAATTGCTCATTTCTGAATAGTGTTTCGACTGCATACGTTTACTCTTCCTCCAACAGTCTCTTACTTGAGTAAAAGTGTTAGGTTCCTCTTCCCACTGTGAGTACAGTAAGTCTACAAGTGAAAGAGGCTTTATGTTGACAATATTACATCTTCTGCAGATATGATTTTGTTTTTCTAATTTTTCTATCATCCTTCAAAAATACCATATCTTGTGCATTATTTAATGTTTTGACCTTCAAATTACATACACTTACTACTAGTAGTTTCCCCATGTACTATTTTACTCACAACGTACTTTTACATGTAATATGATTTTGAAGTGAAGTTACCTTTGAATACAATTTTTGACCACTCTACCATCACCTCTGATAATGTCAGAGTACAGTTTGTTTAATATTATAACTGGAGAAATTGGTCCATAAACACACTTCCCAATTCATGTGTGAATGTATATAGTTAATATCGTGTTCTATATTTTTCATAACAAGTGCTCTCTCCTACGATCTGCCCTTTATTGTGTAAGAAGAGCTGACACAACAAGTAAATTCCTCCACCATGAGATGAATAGAGTTGTATCTTATCTTTTTTGTGATACATTGCGCTGCCCTGTTGTGAGTGTGTGATATTCTAGCCCATACGTCACGCTCCTGTCAGTGGCTCTGAGCCGCTGGCCCTACACTTGTGTGCACATGCTCGCGCGCCTGCAGCCTGACAGTGTGTCACAAAGCTTTCTAATTGTGGTTAAAAGATGGCAGGTCAGAGTCGGTCTAATTCATCATTCAGCCGCTGCTCTCGCACAAATGCAGATCCACAAGTAGGTTACGCCTGATGGCAGACACGCTGAACTCTACTCTTCACTGCATGGGCTGGGGAAAACGCACCGTCAAGGGAAAACCTGCTGTTGTGTTTGTTTTTCTCCTCAACAGATTAGTGATCAAATTGGGTCAGTTGTAGTGTTAATGCTCCCTAAACACACACCTTAAAAGTGACACGATTAGTCATTTTCTTAAACAAATGATAACGTGTATCCGTCTGGACAACATATTTTAGTGAGCCAACATTAGTATTTCATTTTAAAGGTGCATTATGTAACTTTTCTGACAGATGCCACCTGGAATCTTGAACTATCTGTAAAGCGTCGTCATGGAGACGATCAGGTGAAGCCTTCAGGCCATGTTACAAGTCAGATCCGACAGGCGAAAAACAAAAGTCATTTATTAGCAAGATAAGTAAGTTTAATGCCATACAGTGGAACATTCCAGGCTGAGCAACAACAGCAAAGTCTTCTTGGGCATGACACTTGCTGAAACAGTGGTGGAAAGTAACAAAGTACAAAAGTAAAAGTACTAAAGTATATATTTTTTGGTATCTGTAACTTACTGAAGTCAATGTTACAGTGGATAATTTGTACATTTACTTCACTACATTAGAGAGCAGGAATATGTCCATTCTACTTCACTTCATTTTGGATCTTGACTGAACAATAAAAAGTATTTTTTGTGGTTTGATGGCAATTTATTTTGAATCTTAGCTTTGTATATGTGATGCTTTTGTTTTTACTTGAGTCATTTCTGGTCCTATATCTGTGATTTTATATAAGTAACACAACAGAGTGCTTCTTCCTTTGAAAACACAGATGCAGAATATACATCCTAAATGTATTCTTTGTGCAACATATCTTGAGGTATTCTGTTTTTGTTCAAAAGGAAGCAATATACAATCCCTCCTAAACATGCAGAAGGTTTTTGTCCATACACTGGAATAAAAAGAAGCAGGTTGAAATGCAGCCTTCAGAAGAAAGACTGTTCCTAGCCTATACTCCTGCCTCTCATTCATCCATTTATTCTCACTGTATGTGTTTACACATTAGTTCCATGTTTTTGTCTATCCACGCGCTGCTTATTTGTGTCCCCCTGTTTTGGATGCTGCTCTGACTTCATTATGCTTTGTTGTTTTTGATGCTCGCCTTTTTGTCAAATACGACTAGCTCTAAAATTGCGACGATACAAGTGGCGTGGGAGGATTGCCTCACATTCTCCGCAGTGATCTAAATGCAGGTGCCTCCATCTTAAAACAGTTATTACATTTCTTCACAGAGCAGAGATTGGGCGCTGCCTGTTGGTGTGTGTGGGGGAATCGCACCGCTGTGGGTCAAGATTAAAGGATTTCCTGTCGGGAAAGTTGCTCACATGCCGGAAGGGAAGCCAGAGAGCGAGGCAGAGGTTTATGGAAGAGTTACTTTAAAGTCCAGACTTCCTCAGGCCGGTCTGCTCACCTGAAAGCAAACTAACAGCACAGCACACTGCACCAGCTTTCCTCACAGTTAGCATCACGGCAAGAGCGTTGAGACAAAAGTGAGCAGTGACAGTGTGAAGCCCGCTCAGACCTACTTATATCAGTGTGGGAAGTTTATTGTTTATTCAATAAGTGCTGAAGAAGATATTATCACAATCATATCATCACGATTTTCAGTACTGTAACAGGTTAAAAAACTTAAATACACACATATAAAAAAACAATACAATTCAAGGTTTCTTTTTAAAAAGGGTCTACTCATGAGTTGGGCTATTGTTTCTTTAAAGCTTCATCGTTACAAGTTTGAAAAGAAGTCTGATGTGGTCTATCAATTTGAGCACATTTAACCTAATCTGAGTGAGATAAAATGCTTACGAGAAGTTATTGTTCACCAAACACCAAAGCCACAGTTCTGAATAGTTACTAGCCAATCACAAACGTTACGACTTTTATTGTGCGCAATCTTTGAAGCTCGTCCCGTCAGATTTATTATCTAAATGGCGTGAGGCTGAAGTGGAGCTGGTGAAACGTCTGTCCGCAGCTCATTTTCCAACCATAACCAATCCCAAGCGCCTGTGCCTGTGTGTGTGTGTGTGTGTATGTGTGCGTGCGTGTGCGTGTGCGCGTGCCTGTGTGTGTGTGTGTGTGTGTGTGTGTGTGTGTGTGTGCGTGCGCGTGCGCGTGCGCGCGTGTGTGCGTGTGTGTGCGTGTGTGTGCGTGTGTGTGCGTGTGTGTGTGTGTGGAGGCAGCGCTGTTGGAAATCACCTTGGCACACGTACTAAATGTCTTTCTTCCTCTGCGTAGACCCGAGGATATTCTCACACACACACAAACACGCACAAGCGAATCAGACAGGGAAGCAAACAGTCATGTTTATTTCAATGGGCATTCATGTGGAGCCAGTGTCTGACAGTCAACGTTGGGTTAACATGCCAGTTCTGCTGTCACTGTATCACTGACTTTGCTCTGACAATCAGTAAGGCCCGGCTCTCTGTAATGTATGCCGTTCCAGCTCGGTTTTCTGTTCTCTCACTCGGCCACGACTGTTTGAGCGGGACGCAGCGACGACCGAGACGCGATGAGCTGATTTAGCCGTTTTTCCTACACATGTGACTCTTTTAACACATTTTCAAAAAGCATTTTGTTTGATTACATCGTTCTACCCAATGGAAATACAG
This sequence comes from Eucyclogobius newberryi, assembly GCF_026437365.1. NCBI lineage: Eukaryota > Metazoa > Chordata > Actinopteri > Gobiiformes > Gobiidae > Eucyclogobius > Eucyclogobius newberryi. Next base: position 22,803,338 of record NW_027316278.1, read on the forward strand.
AGGCAATGAAATGCATCTATCGAGCAGTTTGTCTCAGCATTGTGAAACCCATGACAGTTTGCTGAATGTCTTGCTCACATCTGCTTTGTCAAATAAATACTACATACAAAACCAAACAAAAGTATCCATCAGTTAGGGCTTTAGTCCACCAAACAAACATCTGAACCATACTAAACTTAGACTTCCTTTAGGGCTAATGATTGTAAACGCTAGCTTTGGTACCTTTACATTGGTGTAGGAGCCACTGATTGTCAAGAGAAAAACTTGGGTTTGATTCCCATATTCTCCTCATGTATTGTTGGGTTTTTTCAAGCCTTTGTAATTTCTTTCATAAAGTTTAAAGCATCCAAAATATAGATAGCGCATCTCTTAACTATTTCAGGTGTTTGAGAATTGGTCCAAATTACCATAAGTAGTACTTTTTTACTGCAAGTTCATTAAATTGCACTCACCAGTCTGTGTTTTGATTTGTCACAATAAAAAGGAGCTTGCACACTCCTTATATACTTATACTCATGACCACAAATAAGTATGTGCAGTGTATTTAAGTCCCATATGCCACAGCCAGAGGTCATACTGAATGTGTGATGTTTATAGACCCTGTGTACGTAAAGTGTGAAGTGTGTCTAGTGAGTGGGCTGCTCGTGGCATTTCCGTCTCCGTCCTCTGTGAGTCGAGGTGCCATATATCGTGCGTCTGAAGATGACGACGACCTGTGATGTGATGCACAGCTGCTCGGATGCTGCGTCTCTCCACAGATTAGCGTCAAATTGTTCACACGAGTGACTCTAAGTTGATGTGACGTGTAAAGAAGCTTAAGGAAGATTACGCCTCATATTCACATTCATCAAGATAGCACTGTAGTTATAGTCGAGTCTTGTTAAATCAGGTCAGATGTCAGACAGATCGGTGGGAGAACTTTAAGAAAGAAAAGTACAGCAAATACAATGTTGACAATCGCCAAAAACTTTCAAAATGATTCAAAAAACAACTCTTTTATGGTAATGTAGAGTGTACTCTAAATTTAAAATCAAAGTCAATTTCTGTTCTTTGTATTTCATTATACAGTCATAGACAAAACCTCTATTTTGAGTTTTAAGAAATTAAGAAAGAATGGAAAAAGCATTTAAGCATGAATAGTCTCTAAACCACCTCTTACTCCTATACTAAATTTGCACTTTGTTAATTCTAATTCGTTGTAAGTTTGTCTAAAACTTTTCACTTATTTACTTATGGCTTGTCCTTTCGTTGAGTAAACTCCTGTACACGGCCAATAGAAACTGTGCAACTAGCAACAAGCTTAATTATGTTTTCGCTTGTACTGTTTATTTATTCAAATCCTCATTAGCCAACGCCAAGGCAATAACGAGATAGTTTTTTATAAGCAGAAAAACACACAAACCGCAGACGATGTAGGATGCTTTGCGGGGTTCACCAGGCTGATACGCTACATCACTCACACACGGCCTTAGAGCCAGACAATGATGGGCTTCTTAAGGATTTGTTATCAGCCCAATGCACTCCACTTCCACACCTTTATGTCTCTGCTGTGCCTTGTGAGACTGACAGTTGTTTGTTTGTTTGGTGGAACTATGTCATGATATAACATTTTAATGATGAAATGTTTGTTTTGTATCTGCACCAAAACCATGACGACAAATCCATCATTCACTTTAATTCAAACTGTCCAAATAAATCGCCATTCTTCTATGTGACCAATGTTGTGCATTGCTATTGGCCTTTAAACATGCTCTTGTATTTTTATTTTGGCATCTTATGGTTTAGAACTATATATATATATATATATATATATATATATATATATATATATATATATATATATATATATATATATATATATATATATATATATATATATATATATATATATATATATATATATATATATAAACATATAATAGTTTATATATAGTCTATATAGGTTATTGTACAGGTAAAATCTTTCTAATTTATTTAAATTTCCATATGTATAGATAGATATACAAAGTGATTCAAATTTCATATTGATGGGTCAATGCATGTGGCAGTTACAAATAGTGATTGTCATATGCAATCATTTTGCACTGCCATGGTCAAATGATTGAAAATATAACATGTGAAAGAAGAGGTGAGTGACAGGTGGACTGTATGTAGAGTGTTTGGTGTTGGTTGGATCAGTTTGGAGCTTCTAATCAGAAAAATCATCTAACTAACTGTCCAACAGCTTCAAAATGTTGTGTACATCTCTATTTGTTTGTCTTTTTCTTTTCCTTCTTGGATTATTTAATTGTCATAGACGTGACAAGAAGCACATTTGTTGCCAGTGTCTGTGTAAAACAAAGGGAGCTCAGAGCGTGAGGAGCAGCTGCCAGCGCGGAAAGTGCACGGGAGAATGCAGTCACCACAGCCCCGCTGAATCAGAGCAGACAGAGCCGCTCTGGGGCCCACGGGACTGTTCACATCTGACCGCGGTCACATGCCACTGCTGTGTGTATCGGCCGCTGCCCGCACTTCTCTCATGGTGTCCCTGGACTTACTCCTGCTCCACACTGGGTATATAAGTCACACCTGGGCATCTGGGCACCTGGTTTGAGCCGGCATAACATGCCACTTCATCTTTGGATACTTCTGTTCTGTCTGTATGAACCAAAACAAAATAGAAAACTGACTTGATGGTTATGACGTTAATGTAATCCTTTGTTACCACTGAAATGCTGGCATCCTTATGTTTATGGATAATAAGTATTTGTAGATTGTCTCATTTTGATGCAAACTAAAAAAAGGTCATAAAAAGTCAAGGAAGTTACAGCTTCACGTTCCCACTGCTGTTTGGCTGTAAGTCACAAGTTCCTGAGTTGTGGATTCACTAGTCATTTTAGCCAGAACTGCCAAGAATCTCTTTCATTATTTACTCAAGAAGTACTTAAAAACATGAGGTAGTGGTCATTTTCAGCAGTAGCTTGGCCAGAAACACTCACACCAAAGTGTTTTTGCTTGGAATCCGGAGTGTTGGAATGACAGTTTTTAGATGGCACTGAGCTCTTGACGCAGTTGTGGCATCAACCCAAAGGAGCAGAACATTAGTGGCTACAATGGTCCCAATGAAGCGGCTGCACTCGGATAATAATGATGAGATGATAATAATGAGAATAATAGTTACATTATTAGTTAGTATATTATCAGTTTGCATATCGGTCTGGCATCGGAGTGGAGGACGCCGTCATCTCCCTGCTGCACCGCTCTCTCTCTCACCTGAAAAAGCCTGGCAGCTCTGTGAGGATTCTGTTCTTCGATCTTTCCAGCGCCTTCAACACCATCCAGCCGCTGCTCCTGAGGGACAAGCTGGAGACGGCTGGTGTGGAGTATGACCTGGCAGAGTGGATCCTGGACTACCTCACCTGTGTCTGACACTCGGACCTGCAGTGTGGGGGCGCCCCAGGGCACTGTCCTCGCGCCCTATCTCTTCACCCTTTACACTGCAGAGTTCAGACATGACACCACCTCCTCATCAACGCGGGGAAGACCAAGGAGATGGTGGTGGATTTCCGCAGACGCCACCCCACTGCCCCCTCACCAGTGAACATCCAGGGACGGGACATTGAGAGAGTGGACTCATACAAGTACCTGGGTGTTCATCTGAACCACAAACTGAACTGGACTCATAACACAGACGCACTGTACAGGAAGAGCCAGAGTCGGCTCTACCTCCTGAGGAGACTCAGGTCTTTTGGAGTGACAGGGCCACTCCTGAAGACCTTCTATGACTCTGTGGTGGCATCAGCTCCTGTACGGTGTGGCCTGCTGGAGCAGCAGCATCACAGAGAGGGAGAGGAAGAGACTGGACAAAGTCATTAAGAAGTCCAGCTCCGTCCTGGGCTGTGCTCTGGACTCGGTGCAGGAGGTGGGGGACAGAAGGGTCCTGGCTAAACTCACATCTATGCTGGACCATGAGTCTCACCCCCTGCAGGACACTCTGTCCGCTCTGGAGAGCAGCTTCAGTGAGAGACTGATCCACCCTCGCTGTGTGAAGGAAAGGTTCCGTAGGTCTTTCCTTCCTGCTGCTGTCAGACTTTATAACAAAAACTGTTAGTACTGAACACTCGCAATACTGACCTAACCTAATACTGATGTGCAATTCTGTCATATGTGCAATTGCTGTTGGAATTCATGTGCAATTCATGTGCAATTACTGTGAAATTCATGTGCAGTCTATGTGCTGTCAAATCAAATCAAATCAAATCAATTTATTTTTGTAAGGCCCAAAATCACAACAACAGTTGCCTCTGAGGGCCACAGGGAGAAATGAATCAACAATGTCTGTGGTGGCGATGGACGATGTCCCAGGGTCCTCTGTCCTTAGACTCTCCTTCTCGGCCAGGAAAAACTACAAAAAAAACCTCTTTGGGAAAAAAGCGTAGAAACCTGGAGGAGTTCCAGTGAAGGAGAGATCCGACTCTCACAGACGGACAGACGGACACGAGGAGACTGGAGCTGGACCCACTCTTCAGGCAGATGAGGGACCATCTGAGTCGAGCTGGACCCACTCTTCAGGCAGAAGAGGGACCGACTGAGGCGAACTGGACCCACTCTTCAGGCAGATGAGGGACCGTCTGAGGCGAGCTGGACCCACTCTTCAGATGAGGGACCGTCTGAGGCGAGCTGGACCCACTCTTCAGGCAGATGAGGGACCGTCTGAGTTGAGCTGGACCCACTCTTCAGGCAGATGAGGGACCGTCGGAGGCGAGCTGGGCCCACTCTTCAGGCAGATGAGGGACCGTCGGAGTCGAGCTGGACCCACTCTTCAGGCAAATGAGGGACCGTCGGGGGCGAGCTGGACCCACTCCTCAGGCAGATGAGGGATCGTCTGAGTCGAGCTGGACCCACTCTTCAGGCAGATGAGGGACCGACTGAGGCGAACTGGACCCACTCTTCAGGCAGATGAGGGATCGTCTGAGTCGAGCTGGACCCACTCTTCAGGCAGATGAGGGACCGACTGAGGCGAACTGGACCCACTCTTCAGGCAGATGAGGGACCGTCTGAGGCGAGCTGGACCCACTCTTCAGATGAGGGACCGTCTGAGGCGAGCTGGACCCACTCTTCAGGCAGATGAGGGACCGTCTGAGTCGAGCTGGACCCACTCTTCAGGCAGATGAGGGACCGTCGGAGGCGAGCTGGGCCCACTCTTCAGGCAGATGAGGGACCGTCGGAGTCGAGCTGGACCCACTCTTCAGGCAAATGAGGGACCGTCGGGGGCGAGCTGGACCCACTCCTCAGGCAGATGAGGGACCGTCCACACAGGGCAGGGACCACTTCACCAGGGGAGGGGCATCTGGGTCCACAGGTCCTCAGGAGTGAAAGAAAGAAAAGAAGGCGGTGAACAGTTTGCAAGTGGAATCAAAAAATAAATATTGTTTGATAGCATAAGTAGTCAGAAGAAGAAGAGGATAGTGCTCAAGCTGCCATACTTCCCCCAGCATAATTACTCCTAGGGCAGCATAGCTAAAGCTGTGGGTTTATGTTTCTGTTCCTAACTACTCTGACCATAAGCGATTTCGAAGAGGAACGTTTTAAGCCTGGACTTAAATGAAGAGACTGCGCAGCGTATTTAACATGGGTCGGGAGCTGATTCCATAACACAGGAGCTTGGTAGCTAAACGCTCTACCTCCTACAGTACTTTTAGAGACTCTTGGGACCACCAGAAGGCCAGCATTCTGAGAGCGAAGAGCTCTGTTTGAATGCTGTCGTGACACATATTCATGTGCAATTACTGTCGTGATCACATGCAATGGTATTTATGTATTTATTTATTTGTCTATGGGCGTTTTTATTTATTTATAGGAGATCTTCTACTGAAAGTGTTTTTCAAACTTCCTATAAGTGATCTGTTCTTGTATCTACCTATCTAACTGTATCTACCTCTGTATCTACCTGCGTTGCACCAATGAAATTTCCCACATTGTGGGGACAATTCCCATTACACACACACACACACACACACACACACACACACACAGACAGGAGGATACAGGACGGCATCTGAGAGACACCAGGAAGGCCCAAAGACTGAAGTTTTAAATCGAAGCGCAACTGAAGAGATAAACAAATGGTCGGGAGAGGCTAATCAGTGAACCGTGCCGCTAATGTGTCCTGCTAGCACCGGGATGACAATGTGTGTCTTTGCGTGTGTATATTTAGCGCTGATGATGCGTGGTGCATCTGGTACCCTGAGCCCCGGGGAGGACACACGAGCACACATGTAAGACAGCGCTCATTCTCTCATTTACAACCAACACTTTCATCTAGGGCTGCGTACTAACAGAAGATCTGCAATGTGCTATGTTGAATACAAACCACGCTATGATGGCTTCATTTATTGTCTTTGAATGCAAATGAACGCTTTACAGACTGTACTCGCTTGTATATTAAAGGGGTGGGTATACACATTTTTCATCACTATTTTTATTACTATTTATTTTTTTCAACTAATCATAAGCCACGTAACATTCATATTGAAATATTAAACAGGCTGTAGCCATAGCAATTTTAAAAATTCAATCCCAAATCTTGAAAATAGGCAAAAGTCCTCAATGAGTGCTTGGAAACAGGAAGTTATGTCACTGAAACTCTTGAATACATGATGGATGCAAATTTTGAAAAGACTGCATACATGTCTCTTTGCAATCTGATGTTCCACTGTCTCTTGCGGGCCCTTACTCAAGCTTGTTCATGTGCACCATGGATGCAGTTGAAACGCAAACTGTAACTACAATAATGCATGAATTAAAGGTGGATGTGGATTGCTTTCTTCTGTTCCTTTTATTGTCTCTAAAGCCATGTTGTCTGAGATAATGGCGTACTTTGTATTAGCAGATCAATCCATCATGCTGATGAAAACAGATGTCACGTATAGAAGGAGACACTTGGCTATGAATATTACACACGCTTGGCTGCACAACCCATTTCTTATATTCACATTTAAGTTCATCAATGTTTCAACACTGCTTACATCAACAGATCGTTCACGTGGTGTGTGTTGGTGAACTGGATGTTATACAATTTGTTAGTATATGTTCAGACAGTTACTGCATATTACTATAGTGGACTTTGGGAAAATAAATACAAATACTTGATACTTAGCCTTGATAATTGGCAACTCTCTCATCATGATTTTGAAATTCAATGCAGAGATGTTTTGCCAACAAGAAGAGTTAACTGTAGTAATATAGTTCATAGGTTTTTATCCTTTATACTGTATACCTTGTTAAGCAGTTTTACTAGTTTTCTAGATGTATTTATTTTATTTTGTATCCCACTTTGCCAATATATTTAACGACCTGCTCTATGAGAACATGCTGAAGACAATAATGAATGCATTTATTTGTATTAGCGCTAAACAGATAACATTTACAGCACATTACCCCCTTAAATGCCAATCCACTTTATTTATGACAATTTGACCCCAGTTTGTTCTCTGAATGTTAAGTCTGACTATAAAATTACAGTGCAAATTGCTCCCTCGTCTTGTACACTTTCTGAATACTTGCGGCCATCTGTCCCTCTTCTGCCCTCTGTCCCCGTCATCAGGGAAGCGTCTCGGGAGTGGCAAGACGGTGATAGTGGTTGGTGTAAAAAGCCCGTAGTCCTTGGTCTCTCTAACACACATTATATCTGTTGCTTACAGTTCTTCTGCAGTGTGCGCTGGGGTCACCAGTGCTGGACCTTCACCTGACCTTCACACCATGACTTTTTCTTCCTGAATTTACATTAACAGGGGAAGGTTATGTTTTTGTAGAGAACTTCAAATAGAGTGCAGCTGCTTTGTATTCTGTTGTTTATTTCCCCTGTGAGAAATGTTGGGCTCGCTGTCAGGTGCGAAGGTGGGCAGAACATTTTCGAATTACTTCAATTGAAAATCCTCTCCTGCCACTAGTGTCCATGTCATCTACCCAGAGCTGTTAGTTATGCAAGCATTCAGAACAAGAGTCTGTGGGGCTTCTGTGATCCACTTTTCAGTCAAGATGCACACGTCATTCTGAGCCAGGAAAACCACCTACGGACTGTGGTTTGGCAAAGCGAGCTCATTAGAATCCTTCGCTGTGGCGCTGGGGATTCGCCATCCAGGGATTTCTAGCTTCACACTGTGTGACAAAATATCAGCCAGATATCAGTTCCAATATACCGGTATAGACAATAGACAAAGTTGTTTTGGATATTTTATTTATAAGAACCATTTGGTGTTGCTTTGTCCTTGTCCATAGTTTTTGTCCTTACTACACTTTCAGATTGTTAAATACAATTTTAGTTCATTAGTTGTATTGCCAAGCAATACAAATCACACTTAATTTGTTAGGATATGATTCTCACAAAACAGATGTACTTTTGCAGAAGATTAACTATAGGATTTGTATTACTACTATATACGAAACCATTTGCACTTATATTAAAGCCCCAAACAACCAAAATGTGACACACTTAATACAAACAATAATGGCACAAAAAATAATAAGATGATAAATCCATGTAATTCCTCATTAATATAGGAGTGATGGGTGACAAGTGAAGGTCATCTAGACAATGTTTTCTTTCATCCGAAAGTCATTTTCAATCCAAGGAGATGAGAAGAAACATGACTTTATACTGCTCTGCGCTGACTCCCCTGAAAAAAAACGTACATATATTTTGGCCTGAAGGATTTATTGGACAGGACTGTTTAGAGTGAAATGTGGATGAGAGAAGGGAGGACATGCAACAAATTGTCGGAGCTGGGACTCAAACTCCTGACATTGCTGCCGCCTTAACCCGGACGCCCTGCATTTTTGATTTGGCATTTTCCCAAGTAACTTGCCAGGAGAAGGGAAGGATTACTGTCAGACTTTATAACAAAAACTGTTAGTACTGAACACTCGCAATACTGACCTAACCTAATACTGATGTGCAATTCTGTCATATGTGCAATTGCTGTTGGAATTCATGTGCAATTACTGTGAAATTCATGTGCAATCTATGTGCTGTCGTGACACATATTCATGTGCAATTACTGTCGTGATCACATGCAATGGTATTTATTTATTTATTTATTTATTTGTCTATGGGAGTTTTTATTTATTTATAGGAGATCTTCTACTGAAAGTGTTTTTCAGACTTCCTATAAGTGATCTGTTCTTCTGGATCTACCTCTGTATCTACCTGCGTTGCACCAATGAAATTTCCCCATGTGGGACAATAAAGGAATATCTTATCTTATCTTATCTTACGGTACGTGTGAATAAAGTCAGAAAATTGCCATTACCACCGCTCGTTTCCAAGGTTACACTGTACATGTTATTCAATTTGTATTCAATTTAAAATGATGCAGCACATTGCAAATGCCAGGTTAATTGTGAACCTGGCAATGTTCGGGGAGTGAAGTATGTTTTAACGGGGGTCAGAGCTGAGTGTTCTGGCAAACTGCACATGTCAATTCACTGGTAATTATATGTGAATGAGGCTTTAGAGCCTTCTGTGTTTGGACAGTCTTTTGTCTCACTTATGTCACTTCTAAAATACATTGGATAGAATAAACTACTTCTGTTTTTGAGTGAGAATTTTGTCTGTACCATGGGCCAGTGTGGCCTGTTTTAACTGGTTAATCTAAGATAATACATGAAATGGAAACTACATTCCATACATATGGAAGGCATGTTTATACTTATTTCATTGTTTCTGTTGAATCAAATGTGTCTGTCAATTAATTCCAACGACAAAAATATAGCCATTAGAATTCCCTTTCTTTATTATGTTGCTTTTAATAATCTTTGACATGTGGGTCTTCTCTTTAGTTCATAATTAATACAGCATTCTATAATTATAGTCTATGAATTGTTAATGATAAAATTCAGTCATTTCGACAAAGCACACTAACCTATTCCACAGCAACACAGGACGAAGTCAGCTTCTCAGTCCAGTCTCTTTGTCGTGCTCCACAATCATCTCGCGTGTCCCATATTCCACTGTTTACTAAACATCTTTAAACATGTGTGTGCTCCCAGTGAGTTCATGCATACATTTGAATATGAACTCTGTGCACGTGACAGCGTGGGGAGGATGGCTGCACTTCTAATGTATGTATGTATGTAATGTAATGTCACTCTGCACATTTCGGATACGCTCACAGCCTGGTTATCGCTCGGCAGGAGTTAGACTCATTTGCTGTTCATGTATTTTGCATGCAAGAGCAAAAATAACTTATCCTTATTTCAAAATATAAACATGGGTGAACAGGAGCATTGAAAAGACAACCAAGCATACATATGGTAAGCCATGACTATTGCAACACAAGGTCACTGCTCTGCCAAAGGACTTACACATGTGCAGTTCACATAAGACTTTAACATTTTCATCTCCAACTGAAACATAGTGGTGCATACTTTCATGTCCTTGTTGAAACAAATCCACAACCTTCCACAATACCAACAACTGAAAAGCTTCTTCAGGAAAACAGCACACAGAAATGTCCCTTTCTTCTTCTGTCATCAGTGATTAGAGATTACACATATGCCCTGGTACCAACCTATTAACAATTCACACGTTATATTAAAAGCATTTTCAAACCAACCAGGTCTTTAAATTTGAATTGCTTTCTTTTGAATGAGTTACAGTGTATAACAGGTGTATAACCATCCATCCATCCATCCATCAATTTTCTACCGCTTGTTCCCTTTCGGGGTCGCGGGTGACTGGAGCCTATCCCAGTGACTTTGGGCCTTAGGCGGGGTACACCCTGGACAGTGGCCAACTCGTCGCAGGGCCAACACAGATACATAGACATTACAGACAACCATTCACTCTCACATTCATTCACTAGGGCCAATTTTAGAGTCACCAATTGACTGCAATGCAACACATGCATGTCTTTGGACGATAATCCAATGCATCTACCTGCGTTGCAACAATTAAATTTCCCCATGTGTGGACAATAAAGGATTATCTTATCTTATTATTATTATTCTTTAAAGAAAACCTTTTGTTTCTGCATCACTTGGTCCACGTTCACGACTCTTCTGACCGAACCAGACAATGTCCCATGGAAATTGAGTCAGAGGCTGTGTCAGTGGAAAAGCACACAAATTGCTTAACATCCTGCTGTCATAAATAGGAAACCATTAGCATAATATGACACTGCTGAGCTAAATGCATCTGCTCTTGACAATTATGGAGGACTAGCCCCCTTTTTACCGCGCACTTTTCTATAGCCATTGTCAAAAACACGCTTTTGCAGCCCGCTTATTCCACTCCGAGCGCCCTCTGCTCCATCCCTCTGAGATTGTACTCTGAAAAGTAATTTAGCTTCGCTCGGTTATCAAAAGTTTGCAAACATATCGGTGTAACTAGTTCACGGAAAGAACTACAACCCTCTTTTTCTGGATATGCTAGCGTTAAAACAGGACAGCTTGAAAGGACTTGCTGCAATTGTAATTTTGACCTTTACAAGAGGATATGGAAATAAATGTCGCAGGATACATTTTTTTAAGACACTATATTTAGACACCTACACTTATTATTATGCAACCAGCAGAAACATGATAGAACAAACTATTCAGATGAAAAATGGGAATGAAGGGCATAAAGGCACACTGGGGAATCCAAGCACCCACATGCATAAAACCTCTTCTCCCAAACACACCAGCTTATAGTCTCTCTGTGCTCCACACTGCTCCCACAATGCACTCTGCCACTGGAGTGTGTGCACGTGGGGAGTGTGCGTGTGTGATAAAAGGTTTCTGTAGGTGACACAGAGGAACAAAGATATTCACTGCCAGTTTGGAATTAGCAAAATAAAGACGGAGCGTAAAGTTTATCGCAGGTGATAACTTTGAAATGTTCTTGGGATTTAATGTATATCTTATTACATTTGTCCTTTTTCACCACGGAGAAGTCATGCTTTATATATTTGCCATTGTTGGTATCGTTGCCTTTTTGATTTGTATTAAATATGAAGGAATCTGCATATATTGTATATATTGGTATACTTTTCTGTTAAAAGGAATTATTCACTTTCCCTCATCTTAAATTGTCATTGTGTTATCAACAATTACGAAAGACCAGTCTGACCACTAGGGGGAAACATGACTCGGACCATTTCTATATGCTAGAGTTGAGAGGTTGAGTAACAGTAACTGATTTCACAAATGTGTGCACATCACGTCACATCAGTCATTTACCCTGAAAGAGAAAGACAAAAGATTTGAGAAGTTCTGAGAAGGAGGGTGGGGTGGTTGTAATAATCTGTCGCCAACACCGGTGCATTTGTATGTGATTTATTAATAAACCAAATTGACAGCGTGCCTTGTGTCAGAATACGCTATAATTGGGAGGAGTGTTTGATATGCGCTGGCGAGATGTTTCACAGGATGTCCCTTTTATCTCCTCAGATCACTCATTTCTCCTCTTTCATATGCTCTGTCATATCTTCACCCCTCTCCCTTCATCCAGCCTTCTTCATGCTCACCTCTCGTTCCTTTTTTCTCTCTCTCTCCTCCACCTCCATCAGCGTTTGCAGCTTACCTATCTGCATGTCTGTGTTTTGGTCTGTGTGGGCGCCATCTTGTCAAACCCCGCTGTGTACTTGTGTGTACGTGCACAATCTTGCAGTCTTTGAGTTTTGCCTCTGTCTCTTTGCTCCTGTTACTATGTGTACACATTGTCACTTCCTTTTGGTCTGTCAGGGAAAAGTAAACTTTTTCTTTTCCTTTGGAGGAGAAAAAAAAAATCAGTTTGATCGATTTCAACCCCAGAGCTTGTCTTTGATTTTTTTCCCCGCTATGACTAATCAATCCATCGCTACACACATGCCGCTCAAGACCTAGACACAAAGTAGTCAAAGTATATTTTAGTATTTTCTCAGCTTTTCAAAAGGAAAGTCAAGAATGTGGCATCAAGTGCCTTTCTGCTGCTTCCCACTGTTTCCTCCGAGCTCACAACTTTCCAAGAAGCACTTTGGCATGAGACTTGTTTGTGCCCTTGTGAACGCCGCTTGTGATCTTTTTCATTTCTTATAAGCATACAGCTTCTCCGGGGTATTGTGTCTTTCCACAGCGACTCACATAAATTAACTGATGACTATTTAGAAAAATACAAATATGCACACCACCATTTGTCTCAATCATATGTTTGGAGAATTTAAGGAACCATTTATCCAGTCATTAGTTTTGCAGTTTGCGCTAATCTAATGCAAACCTGAAAATACTGGCACATTATGCTAACCCTATGTACTTTATAATAGTGTGATTTGTATTGCTTCCTGTTTCCAAAGAGTGCAGACACATTCCTCGCTTGTTCAGCTTGCTATAGTGGCTTTCTTATTTATTTTGCTAATCAGTTTTTTGTCTTCCATACGTTTTTAATCGTGACTTTTTAAAGAAACTAAGAGTTTTAAGTAAGGATTTTAGGAGAAGAAGGGAAACAAACTCTTGTGAACACTGTCAGAAATATCAACAAGACGCAAGCACAACTATTCGCGACACAATTCCAGTGTAAGAAGTCCACTGTTTTTACAAAAAGAAACGCTACTTTCAATTCAAACTGGAGTGAGTCTGTGTCATTCCCAAAGCTGTCTAAAGACCAGGCTGGATCTTGGAACAAAGTCAGTGTAAAGCCTTAAAGATGGGCTGCAAAGTTTTCACACACAGCAAAACGCTCTTTTGCTGTGTCCGTGTTTTTGCCTTCACCTAACCCAGAAATGTGTCATCACACCGTGACACTGTCTAGCCAACACTGAGGATATTTACATTGAAGAGGAGACACGATAGCAACCAAAATACAACTAAATCCTCGTCAAGTGTGCAGATTTCAACAGAAAAGTGAACAGCATCCAGTTGAAGAACAGGTCCTGCAGCTGCTGCCTCATATATTTGAGCCTGAGCCTCGTCAGACGATGGAAAAAGAGCGGATGAGAATGACTATGAGGAGACGAGAATGTGCTGCTGCTGCTGCTGCTGCTCACCGATGTGGATGATGGAGTCCACGCTTACACCAGAAAATCCACAGCGCGGCAAAAATGGGCCGCGCCGTGTGAATCCACATTTCAGACGAGAACAATGAGGGTGCAGCTACAGCGTGTTCCGCGTGTGACGACACTGATTTTGCGACAGCGGTTAAAGCATTCGGTTACCAAGGCAGTGGCTATGGCGCTTTCTCGGGTTTGGCCAAATGAACTCGAGAAATGTTTTGGTCTTTTGTTAAAACTAACCGTCCAGACTTCGTTGTGAAAAAATGATACACAGCTGTATTCCACTTATTAAAAAACGTTGCAGCCCATCTTTAAGCCACCTAAAATAAATCTGATTTTTTTTACCACTCTCAGAGACATTTTGAAAAGAGACTTCTTGAAGTTATTTGAGGTGTTTGATAAAATGGATATCAAGAAATTCATAAATGGACACCTTCCAAACATTGACAGGAAGATAAACAAGTTGAGCCGGCTCCTTCAGCTGAACACATGGCTGTCAAAAGAGTGTGCACTTAAAAGATTGCACTATATTGAGAATCTATTCTGGATACGAGAGGACCAGTTTAAGAGAAATGGCCCCCACCTCTGCAGAGCTGGAGTGTGCTGAACCTGCTCTACATTCTGAGGCATCAGAATGGATCTGGACAGGGTCCTGAGCGGACTGTTAGAGATGAGAGGAATGAGAGAAGAATTCCTGCTCCATCAGCCAGAGAGCGTGCCAATGTTTCAACATCAGCAGCACCACAAAGGATTCATCAACTGCATTTCTGTAGTTACATCACACAACAAAAGGCTAACCAATTGGAGAAATATGATTCATATTCCCTGTGAAAAGATAACGCCCAGTCCCCCTGAAACTACTGAACCTAGTCTTAACAAAGAAACGGATGACACAGCAACTGCTCCAACAATCAAAGCTCTAAAACCTTCTGACTCAATTTGAAAATAGCCTTTTTTTTACAGACTTTTGAAAAAAAAGTGCTCTCATTTTATTTAATTGAATATCTTGTGTTACATGTTTAATTTGTGTGATCTGCAAAGCCACATACAACAGAGATTCTACTATTGCGTGCGGCTTTGTGAAATGGAGCGAGCTGTGTCAGAAAACATGGCACTGTTACAGGTGCTGAGCAGTGTTTCAGAGCAGACAGTGGCCTTTTTCATGATTGAAGCCGCCGTTGCCGATGGGAACAAAGTGCAGACAGAGCAGAGGCCGACACGGAAGAGTGGCACTGGTGGGGCGTGGGGCCAATCCACAAGGGACAGTGACGCAGGGGAGCAGGGACTAAATCTGGAGCTCAAGTCCCACTTCCACTGAGCAGCTGCAGGAGGAGAACTCAGTGGCGAGGCTTTTCTCAACTCTGTGCTCCTGTTTGGACTGCTACATAGGCACATAGATCACAGCATTCTCTATCACTTATTTAAATGATCAATGTAGTGATTCTTCATATTAGAGCACGACCAGCAAGAGGAAACATTTCAGTATAATTTGCATTTTAGTTATGCCATTTATTGCTCAGTGGCAATCACAGTACATGCAAGGTCCTTTTAAGAAACACAATGTAAATGGCTTCACCAAAATGAGTTAAAGCCTTACATTTCTCAGAACAGTAGCTTTAAATTTGCAAGTATTTTTTGTCGGCTTGATGTATTCCTTCCACAACCATCACTTAACTTGACTAGCTTGACTGTTCTGAAAAGACACAAGTGCTGTGTTATTGACAGACGGCTTTGTAAGGTGCATTCAAGCCATGCACACTGTATTTGAAATTAAATGTCCTCTCCTCTTCTTCTCTGAACAAGTGGCCGGCCCTCGTGCTTCAAAGCAACGAGGATGCATTTTCCAAACAACAACCTCCTGACCTTCTCAAAATAGCCTCTCCAGTGCACGCTTAGCTCTTTTGTTTCTTCCTTTATTTTGTCTCTTCATATTTTGACGGAGGACTCGACATCACAGTACCATGGATTTGTCTGCCTATAGCACTAAACCTTAAAAAGCAATCCTTTTTTAAAAGAAGTAATACTGAGACTGCTTGTCCGCTTTCTCTGGATGTGAAAAAGATCTAATTACAAGTAATAAAAAGATTTTTGATAAAAGCGCCCGTGTAGGAGGTGATCGCGGAGATAGAGCAAGTTAATAAAAATACAAAGACTTCCTCTTGAACAAAGAAAGTTTTATATAATTCAACTTGTAGACTAATTTTACAACCTATCTCTTTGTCTTTGAATCTCAAAGACAAGGAGATAGGAGGACTTAAATGAAAAATGGCAATTACTGATAACGGAAAAAAATGAAATCGAAAGCAAGCATTTAACAAAGAATGAAAGAATGATGTGCCAAAACGGTGAGATTGGACACAGAATAGAAGACGTGACAACGCAAAGACAAGGCAACAGATCCAATTAAGAAGAAGTGTAGGTTTGTCAAACGGACTGCGCGCTCAGAAGGACAGAGAAATGCTGAGCTCACAGTTTTTACCCAGAGGAAGATGGAGGCGGAGCGGGGCCCATGAGGCGATCGTGCTTGAGAGGAGCAGTGGCAGGTGGTGGGAACAAGAAGGAAAGATAAGATGAGGGAAAATGTGTGTTTATGTAAGAAGTCATTAAAGTCAGTTTTATACGTTGATACATAATAGTAATAGTAACAGTAATAGAAATAGTACCGTGTCTGATTTTGAGTTTGCACATTGTTGTGGTGTAAATTAGCTTGAAGTAGTTCATCTTGATTCTATACATTCTTCAATCTTGTTGCAGTTAGGACAAGAAACAGTTGTGTGTTTCCGGTAACCCCCGACCGACCCGACCATCCATCCATCCATCCATCTTCTGCCGCTTTATCCGGGGCCGGGTCGCGGGGGCAGCAGTCTGAGCAGGGACTCCCAGACTTCCTTCTCCCCAGACACTTCCTCTAACTCCTCCGGGGGGATCCCGATCCCGACCCGACCGATTTCAAAATAAAGAAAACCCGATCTTAAACATTTTATTGCATATTTACTGGCCGTACGTTTCGAGAATGTTAAATTGTGAATCCAAAAGCTGCGGGGAAACAAATCTTCTGTGGGGATCGTAATACGTATTTAAACAAACAGAGAAAAACAAAAAAGAGAAAGAGAAGAAAACATTTCTGCTGGCAAGTTGTGTATACATTTTTTTCAAATTCCTGCAAAAATCCACTCATGTGTTTCAAGAGTTGTTTTTTTTAGTCCAGTGTTATTTGCTATTTGTATTTACTATAATGGCTGTGATTTTCTGTCTCTGCAATTCTGATTTTACTATTGTTTTCACATTTTTTTCTTCATACTATTGCAAGATTGTGTGAAAGTTAAGACAACCATATAAGGATTGCTTTTAATGGATGTGGCACATGTTTATATTTTCAATGCCCACTTCTGCAACTAAGAAGATAAATAAATGTGCAGCTGCAGAGTTGCACTTGAGGCTTTTTGTAAGCTAAATCTTCAAAAGTTGCTTTAAAAGTGCTTTCTATGTGGACACCCAAGCTTGAATAATGCAGGAAAAGAAAGTTGCACATGACAGAAGGGAAGCAGTCGCAGAGAAACATGATTCATCAACATTATGGATGGGAGACGTTTTCTATGCCATCCTTCGGAGCAAGATTCACAAGTTTTTTTTCTCTGTTCTATTTGGAACATTTAGCACAACTGAATGTGAATAGAGGGGCCAACAAGGAGGTCAAAGCTACAGGAACAGCTATGACGCAGTCACTCATTCAGTCTCCATGCAATCCTGCAGAAAAAAGGACTTATATCAGTGGGAAAAAGGCACAAGACGTTATAACAAAGAAGGAGAGCAATCTGAGCCAGGGAAAAGGGTGAACGAGAATGGGACAGGTTGGGAAAAGCCTGTATAATGTGTGGAAGGTATGGACAAGGGGATCAGTCAAGCATTGCCCCAGACATTATTGGATAACTGGATCTCTTAACAAGTAATAAGGCAGCTGAACCACAGGAGAAATGGAGCAGGAGGGCCAGAGAGATTTTCACGCTTGGCTTCAGGGCGCCCATTAAGAGCGCTGTGTAGTGTGATGCGCACAAGGTTTTTCCTCAAAGCACAGAGATTAGGAGTGACACGGCACAAAAAACATGCAATAAATAGTAAGCAGAGGGATGATTTGGGTTTAGAAGCTCCTATATTCATGTGACAGTTTGTTTCAAATAGTTACAGCGCGTCACAGATCTGCACACTTCGACAGGATATATTTGAGAGACTATGCTTGAATGAAAATGGTCTTATTACAAAAGTTTGAGAAATAATTTATGTCAATGCTTCAATGTTCACAGACGGAGCGATCCTGCACAAGCAAACACTGGAACACCAAACTAAAGCCCAATAGACAAAGGTTTTAAATGAAGGGAAACAGGTGAACGGCTCACCAGGATAATGATTAAGTAGACATAAACCCAAGTGGAGCGAGAGAGCTCCTCTTCTAACATCTACAGCCCACACTCGGAACAATATTAAAGTTAACGCAATAGCTTTACATTCGTTGGTAGAGAATGTGACCAAATACTCACCAACATATATAATGTTTTGCACACCCTCACCTCTCTCAGGTGCTTTTTAGGCCATCCTGCAACATATTCTATACTGCCAGTGTTATTTCCTGTTAACCTTTTCATATTTTCTTATTTTACTTTGATTTGGATGGCTTATCATGCACTTAATTTCCCCAAAGGTGGTTAAAAATACTCTTTTAGACCTTGAATAAACCTTATTTCAGTGTTGAGAAGGTAAAAATCCCTTAATTCACTTGGCAACAGTAAAGCATTTCATAATGTCAGCATCCAAATAACTGGGAGACAAGCAAGAGAAAAAATTGCACCGAATAAAAACGCACAGACCCAATAAGCATACACAATTTCTGCTGCACGATATTGCCTGATTTACGTTAATTACTTTTGTGGCTAAAGGAAGTGCTGTGTTATCGACTGCAGTCTACTTTATTTGTAACTGCCTTTGCTAACTACTGGCTGAGGCTGCATTACTTGTGATTGACGTTATTGACAATAAGCTAGAGGCGTGCGAAACATTTAATCAGTGTTTACAACTATAGGGTCCCAGACTTCACTTTCAATTATGGCACCTCAGATGACGGCGCGAGAGTGAGATGGAACAGTGCAGTGCGAGCTCTGGAGGGCTGACCTGGGGCTACGCTGGAGGAGTACACAAGTAGTCTGGAATCATACTGATGTCTTTATTATTTAAATCAAAATAAGATATGGTTAGATTGTGAATATGTAACAGGGACTAAAACCTGGATGGAGAACGCTTCTAGGGATCGGGACAAATAGCAAGCTGGTGCTCTTTGTGGGTGAGGCCAAGCAACATTGAGTAGAAAACAAACATGACTTAATAAAACGATAGTTGTGAGAAATATTTGACTTCCCTAATTAAAATAGATTAGTGTAAAAAAGCGTAGGTCGTCCTTGTCTGATTTGAAGTTATAGCACTTTATAATGATCTTAGACAAAAGTATAGTCTCTTTTATAAAGGTTTGGGAAATCACTCTTAAAACCTGTCAACTTTTCCAGATTTTCTCCTCCGTATATTTCATGTGTCTTTGTGGGGTTTCTTCTGCCTTTTAAGTGACGGGGACAGAACAGAAGCAAAGCAGGAGACAGATGTGTAGTAAAGCTGAAAAAAGAGAATAGATGATAAAAGCAAACAGAGACGTTTGTGAAGGCAGCCAGATTTAAGACTTTATTGTTTTTCTACAAAAGTCAAAAGCCTCGGTTTATTTCTTTGTTGGCAGTTGGTCTTGAAGACGGCTGTTCTCACAACTGGAACTTTTGCTTGATAATCTAATAGCACCTCATTTATACGGCTAAAATACCCTTTTCTTTACTTCATCTTCTTCATTCACGATCATCTATCTGACGGTCAGAGGTTGCTGTAAGAAATTACTTGGTCCACAAATTTCCAATTTTCCAACAACAATAACAACATTTCAATATTATAACTTAGCCAGGTAAAGATTTTTGCATAATACTTAAAAAAAATCTCAGAAATCTTGATAGATGCTAAAGCTAAGATTGACTACAACTGCTGTTTTATTGAAAGTTTCATAGTTTTCAATGTCATGTTGATAATGGACAAATGTACTGGAAACTACTTGCCCTTGATCCTCATTTTTTGGCAATCAAGAAGCTCTTATTTAAAGGGACATTACATTTCACACCGAGCCTATTGACCTCAGACACGCACATTATTCTGAATGTTCCATATAAAAACTTTATGAAGCAAAGCAAACAAATGGTCCAAAACAGAGGGGTAAAGAGGGTGAAACGAGTGACAATAGCTCTGACAAGCATCGTGGAGAAATGTCTAGTGAAGAGGTTGTTTATGTGTGAGCAAGATGACGCATGGGAGTCTGCACTTCTGTGGTGTAACCGTGTGTGTGTGTGTGTGTGTGTGTGTGTGTGGAGAGGGCACTGGTGCTGAGAGATGAGAAGCCCTTTAAAAGCCACATTAGCAAGTGCCTTGAAAGCCAAGTGGCAGCTTTTTATGCGCCCGGGTCCTCAGTTTACACACAGGCGTGTCTAGACACACGCACTGGCATTAAGCACGTTCAGTCCGCTTTAATCACACAGAATGATGTGAGTGAGCTTCCACACGGCTGCTTAATGTAGATAATAACGCGGTAATAGATCTGTCATTCAGCGCTATTAAAGGAACACACTTGCATACTTGAAAGAGGCTGCTTTTGTACAATGCCAACCAACCCTAAAGTGGGAATAAAATGTGCAAAAAGTGACTCATAGAGATGGGCGGTAATGAGGAAAATCATTATCTCAATATTTTTGGGGATTATCTTGATGACAATATTTAGACCGTGTTTATGCAACTAAAGTTTAGCTTGTGGTCAAGTGGATGGCACGTTGCATACCGTGTGGGGCGGGCCACAGGTTCAAGTTCATCTCCAATGTCCTTCACACTGTGTTCTGCTGTCAGTTTGAACACACGGCCAAAATTCCATAAATGTCTTTAAATGTCTTGTTTAGGTTGAAGTATTGCTTAAAACATAAACATTTTCTGCCTTTTTTAAAGAATAGTTCTTACATAATTTACTCTGGAGTCAAACTATGCACAATTCCTTAACAACAATTATGAGATTATCCCTTATATATATATACTGTATGTCTAACCTCAACTCATTTATTTTTGAGGCATACTTGATTTTTCTAACGATAAACAACAAGAAAAGTCTGAAAATTAAATGTCAGGAGATAATTGGAGCTTCAAAATGTTATCTGTATTGCTACAGGTGGCGCAATGGGTGATTTTTGTATTTTCAAGTGTCAAACAATGAAATTGGGTGCACAGTGGCTTTTGGAAGTCCAACTGGGACTTTACTAGTATCAATAATACTATCACACAAAGTTTTCAGATGGTTTTAGTGGCATATTGCTATTGCCTCATGCTGCTTTTAACATTTGAAACATGCATGAGTTTGTACATCAAAGTGAATATTATTTCCATAACTGAGCCCTGCCCTGTCCATGCTGTCACATCCCCTTTAATTAGTCATGCGCACACACTCAAACACACACATCCTCCCGCAATTGTAAGAATGTAACGCTTGTATTGGGGATTAGGTCACAAGCTGTCACATTTCCTCTCCAGTTATAATTAAAGTTATGTAATATAATAGTGTCAAGTCGACTCCAGGGCGCGCACACTTGCACACATAGGTACACACGAAGCTAGAAGCACATGGAAGAAGCCGATGTAAAGTGTGCAGCCTCTGGGCGAGAGAAGCTTGTGAATTATTGAGGCAACACCCTGAAACCAGCCCGTAGACTCAGACAGGAAGCCTGAAATTGTACGGAATCAAGCAAACATTTATTAGAATCGTTCACAGCCAATTCTCCTCTGGATTCATCTAAGAACCTGGGAATGCTCAAGATTCAAGATGTGGAAATGTAGACGATAACATCACTGCGGAGACACTGTGGTGATGGAGCCTCATACAGATTTCGAAAGTCATACATTTTAATGGAACAATTTCTTACTTTATATTCATCTGCTGTAGGTAATTTTGAGTCAAGATAAGAAAAAAAGTTTCCTTAAGAATACAAGATAAATATTCTCCTGCCCCCACATTTTTGAGGACGCTATTACAGCAGGGAAGATATAACGGAAATGAATAGAAACGAGCCGTACGTTTTGCATTTGGAGTCACTAAATGAAGCCGTACATAACAATACATCTCAAAAGAATAAGTGTGTGTATTTAAAATCTGTTTAAATGACATAGATTGCATCATAAATGTGTTGTTCTAAATCTGATTCCTTTCCACTTTTTACATCATCCCTGGAGATGTTTGTGAGAAATACACTTTATTGTAAAATCTTTCACATTTACTGATATTGACAATTAAAATGATGTGATCTGAATAAAGACATCAGGCTCATTCAACTATTTCAATGTAATAAATGCCCCAAAATCATTCGTTTAATTGTAATTTGTGATTTTATAATAGTCAATTATGCTAACAGTATTTTTGAAAGGCATTTGCAACTACTCTCTCTTGCTTAATTAATAGATTCATAATTAATAGCATCACCAATGCACAATCTTATCAAAGACTTTTAATCGTTATGAGATGAAGGTCTTTCGCAAGTGAAAACCCAAATTAATTCAGAAATACAATTGTAACTTAATAATAAATGTGAGGCTTGACAGAAAGTTACAGAAATCCACACACAGCTTTGTAAATCAGGTAAAAATCTTTCTTCTGCCCTCGATGATTTGTACATTCAGAAATATCCACAATCTCAGAAACCCTGAGACGTTAGTGTCTAAATTCCCCTCCACCGTTTCTGCCGGTGTGGAGTTTAGTGATGCATTGTGTGTGTGTGACAAGCTCTATAAAGATAATATATGTATGATTTTGTTGTTTTGGATTGACTCAAATCTAGATAACAAACATCAAACTACTAAAAAAAATCTATAAATCAGCAGTATTTTAAGAATCCTTCAGAAATGTGCTCGTAAATGTCTTGCTCCTTGTTTGAGGAGAAAGCGACGGGCAAAATAAAAGTTAATGTCGCATGTTCCACCCTATTTCCCTGCTTGTTGTAAGACGTTTCCTCCCCGTCCACCTTTACGAACCCTTCTGAAGTGTAGTCACACATGCTGATGATAGCCTGGTAGTCGGATAACATCGGGAAAGCCTGTTTTTCATTACATTGAGATCACTTCAAACACACACTCTTCCAGATGCAGCCACATTCACCCACAGCGCCTTACACGTGATTGACAGTGCGATCGACAAGCCTCTCCACACTTTTTATGAGCGGGAATCAAACATGCCTGGAAAGACAGATAAATAGATAAATTTGCTTCAGCATCAGATGAGTGAGACGGCTGGGAAATGAGTGAAGCGCAGGGTCGGGTTGAGCCGGAGTTGAAATAGCGACAAGTGCAGATAGAAGGTTGAATAAATGGGTTTTCTGTCTCCCTCCAAGCTTTTGGGAATACGAGGGAAGGAAGGAGGCGGAATTAGGCGGACTAGATTGCAAAAAGATGTACTACGAGGACGGATAGACACTAATGGGGTATTTGCCTACAGTTCAGCATTGACAGACAGAGGCAGAGAGCACGAGAGACGAGCCCAAAGATGGATACGGACTGATGGATGATAATGGGATTTGTGCCGAGTTGTAAGCTGTGGGACTAAGCGCCATGTTTGTTGTGTACTTGACTGACTGAAAGCAGCTTAGAGCGGAATATTGCGCTCCGAGCAAGGCGTTACATTACTTATTTACCATCAGGAAGCACATTACCAGGCCTGCAAGCAGTTTCTCATGAGGGGCATAGGGAAACGATTTCAGATAAGTTGTTGAATAGGTTTTCAGTATTGAACTATAACTAGGGTTACAATTATTGTGTGAAAAAGACATCACGATTTAACGATTATTCACAATTATTGAGACATTACCGTTGTCTAACATGTTACTGTTCCTCATGCTGTAAAAATAAATAAATAAACTAGATAATAAGCAATGGCTGAAGCCATTGCGAGTGTCTGCGTTCTTGCGTAAAAGTACAACATGTGTGTAAGAGTACTACATGTGTGTCTAAAGAATAAAGCCTAAAGAATAAAGTCTAAAGAATAATAATTCTAATGCCCCATTAATTTCAATGGGGAAAAAGTACTAAAAGTTGTTCACACGTAATACTGTGAAAGCGATCGTAATGAGGTATAACTTGTTGAAATCAGTTAAAGCGTTAAGGAGTTGAAACGCGCGATATACGCAGACACTCAAAAACAGTAGAACATACGCAGACACTCAATAAAATAAATGTTTGTGACCCACTTTACGAAACTGAACTTTCTGAGGACAAAATATAGGTAAATGTGACAAAAAACCGAAGGATAAAATAAACATTTACATTTAGGTCTATTTTTGGGCTGTATATTGAACAAAAATACTTGATTTTGCTGCTAAAATTGTCACAATTATTTCTTGAATCTTATGATGATATAGTGACCTGAATAATCACATAATATTACACAAGTAGATCATGATTTTACATTTTGCACTCGAGCCTCAGTTGCAGGACAACACAGGATTACTCAACCATGAAGGAATCCACAAGAAATGTACATTACTTGAGGATAACTTTAATTGTAACACTGTATACATTAATCAAATATATGTTTTTGTGTTTTATCAAAGACATGTCGGTGTAATCCCTCATTCGTCCAGGCGTGTTCCATAGTAGAAAAAGCTTCAGTTGTAGTCATCTGGACTCAGTTTGAAAAAATAGACGTTTCGACTCTCATCCAAGAGTCATTGTCAATAACAGAATTTAGATCGAGAACTCCGATATTAATACTGTTCTGTGGTAAGACCCGCCCATTGGGAGGAGCCTTCCTGAAGTAGAAAGAGTTGTTTGTTTCAACAGAAACTCCCCCCTTGTATCTACCGAGCTAGCCTATTCAGAATCTTAATGGGCTATTAGAAACCTCTTTGTCTTTGTGAGACCCTGGCTCAACCACCCTGAGTACCTGATTAGCATCTGAATGTCCTTGTCCTGGTCCTCCAGGACCATCTTTTCTCCCTGCTTAAAACCTTCACCTCACCGTCTTCAAACGAGTGATTAGAGGCTTCAAGATGGAGATGCACGGCGCTCTGAGGTCCTGAACTAGTATTTCTTCTGTGCTGATAGAGCCTCTTGTGTAGAGGCTGTTTTGTCTCACCTATGTAACGTTCTTTACAACTTTCTTCACTGCATTGGATCGAATAAACTACATTGCTCTGTTTTTGAGTCGGCAAATTGTCCTTTGGGTGAACCAGTTTTTGTCTTAAAGTGTTTCCTGGTTTAAAATAAACAGGGACTTCGTGTTGTCTAAAAATTCTCTGCAGTTTTTCCGACAGGAAAACATTTAAATTAAGGTAAACAACTCATTCAAAGTTGCTCCAAGGGCCTAACACCAACAATAGAAATGGGAAACATCTCCACAACGATTATCTCTGCCTTTGAGCATAAGTACAATCTATGGAGTTTGACTTATTTAATATGCTCCTTGTTTAACGAAGCTGTGCTAAGACATTGTTGTTGGTGTTGCAAATAACAGATTGTAAGTCAGTATTTTGTACTAAGTGTTTGATTCAGCTTTTAGTTCTAATGCTGACACCTTTCCCCACCATGTTAGCCTCCTCTGTCGTGAGCAGAGTGACAGAGTAACAGTGGGAACTCTCTGAAGCAGTTGCTATCTTTGTTTTCCTCTTAAAGGTAATGTTAAAATGTATTTTTTTTCTTCTGTAATCTCTAGAGTTCTGCTACCTACCAATGTTAGTTGGCCAGCGTTTACAATCACATGCTGTAAACTAACAATATCAGAGCCCAAATTTGTAATCATATTATCCACGGACAAAGAATTGAATAGAAATGTTCTTATTTTTCCCCTGTGTTGAAATGACAATGAATAGTTCCCACGTGTAATTAGATGAGCCTGTCAATCACACTTGAATCAGCACAAGAGATGTGACTCTTGTGTTAGATTTGCAATGTTAAGTACTTTGCACTTGTTGGCTGTTATTAAATTAGTCAGTACAGGTTGTACTTTAACATCTCTCAAACAATGGTCCTCCTAACACATTTAAATCAGCCACTTTTTATATCCTTGCTTACGTTGTGGTTTATGGCAGTGATGATTCCATTGTTTGGCAGGAACAGCAACAATACTTTGACTCTTGGCTCTGGATAACTTAATTTTGGTACGTGTAGAGCTAATTTACCTTTGCAAAGACTTTAACTATAATTTTGCAATACATTTACATACAAAATAAAGCTAAGAACGAGCCTAGAGAGAAGTCCTTTATAGTGTGGGATAATTACAGTTTTCACATTGTAAAGATTTGCTGTTGATTAAACCAAATCATACCAACAATTTGATAAACATCCTTCTAACAACCTTATGCCTTTAATGCAAAACAAAACAGTATGAACATGTTTCTGCTTTGCCAGGAACGGTTTTACAGTTCACCTTTTTACATATTATCCTGCATTTATTCAGTCACAGGTGTTTTTAATGCTCTCCACGGATCTAAGATAAGATAAGATTATCTTAAAAGTTATTTTATAAGAAAATCTTATAATCTGACCTGTAAAATGGGCACCTTCTTGTCTCCATGTTTAAGGCCACACTGAGGAACATTCAAGGCAAAGCAATAGCATCTCCATGGAGACGAGAAGGATGTGTAGCCTTCAAGTTCTACCAGAACAACTGAATTTGTGAAGCAAAATGTGTTTGGACAGGCAATGTTCTTAAACTCGACTGTATCACTAAACACAGTCACTCTCGTTGGTCGATGGTGAGATCTGATTACCATAACGAACGCTCTTAAATTACATCTCTCATTCAATCAGAACCCTCTCTATACTTAAACGTACGAATTGTTTACTGTGTTGTTATTTGGGCTTTTGCATATTGTCTTGGCTACATGTTGTGCTGTTGGGACTTGTCTTTGTTCCTTTACATCTGTGTGTTCCTGGTTTTTAAGCGTGTAAAGGAGAGGTTGGATTACGGGCTTGTTGTTGTCAGATAGGGTTGGATTACCGGTCCATGGAGGAGGAGGGCGGAGCTGGGGGGAAAGCTGGAGGTGTGACAGCCACATAACTCTGGAACAATGAGAACGATAGTGTGACAGCGTGTAGGAAGAGGAAGTGAAGTAAACAAGAAGACTCAGGTGAGAAGGTGGCAAGAGGAATACGTACTATATTGCAAAATTGTATTGGACAATCAGAATATTTGCAATTTAAAAGACCAAAGACCTTCAACTTAGCCACATTGAACTTACTTTTTGGTATTATTAAAAAAACAACCTATTGTCCAAGTCTTGAAAGAGCAGCTGGACCTTAAAGCACTCCCAGTCTTTGTTCTCCTTCATAATAGTTGCTTTGCATTATTATTTGCCTCCATATTTCCAATTGTCTGCATCCTGCTATTACTAAGAAGGTTGGACAATGCCACTTTGAAAAAATAGACAATAGCGTACAAATATATTATAAAAAAAAAGATTGCTAACAAGCATTTATTTCAGTCAAATAAATAGCAATTGTGGTGTTTACTCCCCGTCCCCTACGTTGGGAACCAATAAGATCAAAGTAAATATTATTTTAAATTACAAATACGGAGGGTCTTTCTTGTGTACTTGGTTGCTGTTATTACCACACAAAAAGAAGGTTTTCGAACAAGAATTTTACTGACAAAATTTAGGACAGAAAAATGAAAGAAAGGATAAAAAAAAAAAACACAACTCAATTTTTCCTAATGTCAAACTAGCAGGTGTTGCTATTTGATGTTTGGTGTCTTCTTCTTCTCCTTCTTCTTCTTTTTAAAACAAAACAAAATAAATTGTGCGTGTAAAATAAACAGTGCGTGTAAAATAAACAGTGCGTGTAAAATAAACAGTGCGTGTAAAATAAACAGTGCGTGTAAAATAAACAGTGCGTGTGTGTTGTGGATTATAAGTCGCATAGTTTTGGCCGGGGTGCGACTTATATTTATACTTATATACTCATACTTATACTCCGGAGCGACTTTTATGTGAGATTTTTTGTTATTTTCACACTTGCAACCGCGTTTCATACTCCACTGCAACTTATATATGTTTTTTTTCTTCTCTATTATGCATTTTTTGGCTGGTGCGACTTATAGTCCGGAAAATACGGTAGTTATTTTGTATTGCACGTCTTGTTCGTCAAACCACGACACACACGCACATGTATTTTCTTATTCTTATATTGACCTGGCTTGTATTAACATTGTAATCTGAAGAAAGCCTTGGTGCTATAGTTAGAACCAAAGCTCTGCAGTGATAATGGAGCCACTGCGTGAGATTGTATTGTGTGAGAAACAATGCCAAGGTCTTTTGTCACATCTTTCAAACACGTTGTAAATAGAGTGTATCATTTTGTTAACAATGATGTACCTTGTAGGCCAGTGCACTTTCCTCACAGATTCCAATCGGTGATGTCAAAAGTTTTGTGCAAATTCTGTCCGAGATGTGATAATAAAATACGCTTACTAATATCTTGTCAACGTTAGAGCACAGAACAGTTTTCATAAGAAGTTATCCAAACACAGATATTATAGATTATGTATTTTTATCCATCCATCCATCTTCTGCCGCTTTATCCGGGGCCGGGTCGCGGGGGCAGCAGTCTGAGCAGGGACTCCCAGACTTCCTTCTCCCCAGACACTTCCTCTTACTCCTCCGGGGGGATCCCGAGGCGTTCCCAGGCCAGCCGAGAGACATAGTCTCTCCAGCGTGTCCTGGGTCTTCCCCGGGGCCTCTTCCCGGTGGGACATGCCTGAAACACCTCCCGAGGGAGGCGCCCAGGAGGCATCCGGAACAGATGCCCGAGCCACCTCAGCTGGCTCCTCTCGACGTGGAGGAGCAGCGGCTCTACTCCGAGCTCCCCCCATGTGGCCGAGCTCCTCACCTTATCTCTAAGGGAGCGCCCAGCCACACGGCGGAGGAAACTCATTTCGACCGCTTGTATCCGCGATCTTGTTCTTTCGGTCACTACCCAAAGCTCATGACCATAGGTGAGGGTAGGAAGGTAGACCGACCGGTAAATAGAGAGCTTTGCCTTTCGGCTCAGCTCCCTCTTCACCACAACGGTCCGATGCAGCGACTGCATCACTGCAGCCGCTGCACCGATCCGCCTGTCGAGCTCACGCTCCATCCTTCCCTCACTCGTGAACAAGACCCCGAGATACTTGAACTCCTCCACTTGGGGCAAGGACACCCCACCCACCTGGAGAGGGCAAGCCACCTTTTTCCGGTCGAGAACCATGGCCTCGGATTTGGAGGTGCTGATTCTCATCCCAGCCGCTTCACACTCGGCTGCAAACCGTCCCAGTGCATGTTGCAGGTCCGGGTTTGATGGAGCCATCAGGACAACATCGTCTGCAAACAGCAGAGATGAGATCCTGTGGTCCCCAAACCGGACACCCTCCGACCCCTGACTGCGCCTAGAAATTCTGTCCATAAAAATTATGAACAGAACCGGTAACAAAGGGCAGCCCTGGCGGCGTCCAACATGCACTGGGAACAGGTCTGACTTACTGCCGGCAATGCGAACACAGCTCCTGCTCCGGTCATACAGGGACCGGACAGCCCTGAGCAAAGGGCCCCGGACCCCGTACTCCCGGAGCACCCCCCAAAGGACACCCCGAGGGACACGGTCGAAAGCCTTCTCCAGATCCACAAAGCACATGTGGACCGGTTGGGCAAACTCCCATGAACCCTCGAGCACCCGATGGAGGGTATAGAGCTGGTCCAGTGTTCCACGACCGGGACGAAAACCACTCTGCTCCTCCTGAATCCGAGGTTCGACTATCGGTCGGATTCTCCTCTCCAGTACCTTGGAATAGACCTTACCTGGGAGGCTGAGGAGTGTGATCCCTCTGTAGTTGGAACACACCCTCCGGTCCCCCTTCTTGAACAGAGGGACCACCACCCCGGTCTGCCAGTCCAGAGGCACGGTCCCCGAACGCCACGCGATGTTGCAGAGACGTGTCAACCAAGACAGTCCTACAACATCCAGATACTTTAGGTACTCAGGGCGGATCTCATCCACCCCCGGAGCCCTGCCACCGAGGAGTTTGCGAACAACCTCAGTGACTTCAGCTTGGGTGATGGATGAGCCAGCCTCCGAGTCCCCGGTCTCTACTTCCTCTTCGTGACTGAGGGATTAAGGAGATTTTTATCCAGCTTAGGTAATAATGTCCTAACTATTTGCAGTTTATAATTATACCATATTTTCCGCACTTGATTATAAGGCACACTGTCAATGAATGGTCTATTTTTGATATATTTTCAAGTATAAGGCGCGATGGACTATGAGGCGCATTAAGCCAAACAAAACGTGTACGCTTATAGTGCGGAAAATACGGTAATAACCACTTTTTGTTAAATCAGATTTAGAATTCAAATGCTGGCAAATTTCTGTCTCTGAATTTTTATCTCAACAAAAAACAAAACATGTTTAAATTCTTCAAAGTCAACAGTTTGAATTGAGAATGTAAATTTAGCAGTGAAAAAATCTCCAGCCAAGATTCAAGATTCAAGATGGCAACATTCACTAATATCTATCAGTTAATAAAGCCTTAATTCTCTGCATTTAGATGGTTGAATATGAGGGCTTGAACATATATGGCTTTAGTGATTTTCTTTTCATTTTTAAATTTTAAAATGAAAAAAATGAAAATTATAAAACAAAATGTTGATATCAAAATTATGAGACAAAAATGTAGAAAATATTATTTACATACCGAGAGTACAACAACATACCAACAGGTGATACAACACGGCGCCCAGTAACTGCTCAAAACTCCTGAATCTGCAGCTGGATGCTCACGCCTGGTCTGGACCTGGCTGTAGTGTCTCCTGATCAATCAGCGACACAATGTAACTCACACGCCAGGCTTTGGATCAGATTATCAGTGATTACCAAAGGGACGTATTGTGCTTTAAAGTCACATCACGGCACACTTCAATTACGAAGAGTGACAGGAAGGAGGCCATTGCACAACATTTGATCGAAACCTTCAGGGTACATGTTACTGAGCAAAAAACAAACAAACCCAGTCCTGCTCTTGTGTCAAATTTGTATTCGTATTAACCAAAAGCTCAAGGTCATCAACATTTTACAACATTTTTGATGGTTTAGCTCATTCATAAGTGTGACGGGATTCTCCATCCATTTTGGGGATTTAATTGTGTTCTCCCGCAGTGAAAATGGTCCTAAAGGTGCTCTGAGAATTATTTACATGATAGTTCTTGCCAACAGTTCATTTAGAGAGGGAAGAAAAAAACAGAAGGGGAAAAAAAGTACAAGTTTAGCGTAGACTTCCCCTTTAAGTGTGTATTACTTACACAGCACTAGTTAGTTGCCTCCACTGTAACAGGACAAGACTAAAAGCAACTCACCATATACCCCCAAGAGCCCCTCCTAAACATGACATACTTAATACCATTTCTACAAATAAATGCTTCACTTTTCATAGTCGATGTGCAAACAATAGCTCCAACAAATAATAATCAAACCACATCTTAACGCGGTGCACCCTGGGTAGGTTTGCGTTCGATTTTACCCCGACCAGGTCCTGTGCATCATTATAATAATACTTAAAAGCTCATAGTAGAAAAAGCTTCAGTTGTAGTCATCTGGACTCAGTTTGAAAAAATAGACGTTTCGACTCTCATCCAAGAGTCATTGTCAATAAAAGAATTTAGATCGAGAACTCCGATATTAATACTGTTCTGTGGTAAGACCCGCCCATTGGGTGGAGCCTTCCTGAAGTAGAAAGAGTTGTTTGTTTCAACAGAAACTCCCCCCTTGTATCTACCGAGCTAGCCTATTCAGAATTTTAATGGGCTATTAGAATCCTCTTTGTCTTTGTGAGACCCTGGCTCAACCACCCTGAGTACCTGATTAGCATCTAAATGTCCTTATCCTGGTCCTCTACCTTTCCAGGGGTTCAGTAACCTCTAAACACATCCCTACAGAGGACTACATCACAGCCACTGAAACGGCAATTAGAAACAACAAAATGACTGAATCGGAGGCTGCAGACCTGAGGCTACGTGTCACAGCGACCCTGAAGAGTGCCAAACCACCGCCTTCAAATATCACATCTGAAGAGAGAAAAGCACTTTCAGCACTGGAAAAAGATCATAGCATCAACATCCTCCCAGCAGACAAGGGACGTTGCACTGTGATTCTCAACGCAGCTGATTACGAAGCCAAAGTCCACACCCTCCTCGAGGACACGACCACATACGAACGCTTGAAAAGAGATCCGACCAGTGGCTACAAGAAGAAAGTGATAGACTGTTTACAAAGGCTGGAAAAAGAGGAAGTGATAGACCGGCCTCTGTATTACAGACTGTATCCTGGGGAAGCCATGCCTTGCATTTATGGCCTTCCAAAAATACACAAAAAGGAGGTTCCACTCAGACCCATAGTGTGCAGCACAGATTCCATCACCTACAATGTGGCCAAGCATTTAACAACTATATTGGCTCCGCTTGTGGGGAATTCGGTACATCATGTGGAAAACACGCACAACTTTGTGGATAAAGTGAAACAGCTCCAACTGGACCCAGATGACCTCATGGTTTCATATGATGTTGTGTGAGCAGCAGAGCAGCAGTGAGGATCAGACTGCAGGAAGACACAAACTGACACCTGAACACATATGTAAACTGTTGGACATCTGTCTGAACACCACTTACTTTCAATTCCGGGGACAATTTTACAGACAGATTCATGGCTGTGCCATGGGCTCGCCCGTCTCTCCCATAGTGGCCAACCTGTACATGGAGCACTTTGAGAAGAAGGCACTGTCCTCATTCTCAGGCATAGCCCCAAAACTGCGGCTCCGCTATGTCGATGATACTTTTGTAACAATCAAGAAACAAGAGCTGGAAACCTTCTCTGATCACATCAATGCTGTGGACCCACATATCAGGTTTACAAGAGAAGACGCTAAGGAGAATCGCTTGGCCTTTCTTGATTGTTCCATGATCAGAGGAGAGGACGGGAAACTCCAAATAGAAGTATATAGGAAACCTACACACACGGACCAGTATCTGCTCTTTGGTTCCAACCACCCACTACAGCACAAGCTGGGGGTGATCAGAACCTTACAACACAGAGCTCAAGGTGTGCCCACCAGCTCAGAGGGCAAGAAGAAAGAGGAAAAACATGTCCGTAATGCCCTCTCAGCCTGTGGTTACCCCGCTTGGGCTCTCAACAGAGTGAAGAGAACCAAGAAGCAGGACAAAAGGGAAACTGAACAGAGAAGGAAGGGTGTTTCTATCCCTTATGTGTCTGGCCTGCCGGAAAAACTGCAGAGAATTTTTAGACAACACAAAGTCCCTGTTTATTTTAAACCAGGAAACACTTTAAGACAAAAACTGGTTCACCCTAAGGACAAGTTGCCGACTCAAAAACAGAGCAATGTAGTTTATTCGTTCCAATGCAGTGAAGAAAGCTGTAAAGAACGTTACATAGGTGAGACGAAACAGCCTCTACACAAGAGGCTTTATCAGCACAGAAGAAATACAAGTTCAGGACCTCAGAGTGCCGTGCATCTCCATCTTGAAGCCTCTAATCACTCGTTTGAAGACGGTGAGGTGAAGGTTTTAAGCAGGGAGAAAAGATGGTTTGAAAGAGGAGCCAAGGAAGCTATTTTTGTTAAAAAAGAAAGACCTTCTTTAAACAGAAATGGAGGGCTTAGGTTTCATCTTCCTGTTATTTATAATGGGTTACTGAACCCCTGGAAAGGTAGAGGACCAGGACAAGAACATTTAGATGCTAATCAGGTACTCAGGGTGGTTGAGCCAGGGTCTCACAAAGACAAAGAGGATTCTAATAGCCCATTAAAATTCTGAATAGGCTAGCTCGGTAGATACAAGGGGGGAGTTTCTGTTGAAACAAACAACTCTTTCTACTTCAGGAAGGCTCCTCCCAATGGGTGGGTCTTACCACAGAACAGTATTAATATCGGAGTTCTCGACCTAAATTCTGTTATTGACAATGACTCTTGGATGAGAGTCGAAACGTCTATTTTTTCAAACTGAGTCCAGATGACTACAACTGAAGCTTTTTCTACTATGGAACACGCCTGGACGAATGAGGGATTACACCGACATACTTAAAAGCTCATTTATGTATTTACCAGGCAATGGTTTGATCCCTTTTCACTTAGGCTTAAGCATTACACAGTCCAAAACTAAAATGTGATATTGTGACATCTTTACTCTTCACCAGAACTTTCACGTATTACTTTTAGTTTTCTGCTTCTTGATGCAAAGAGGTAAAATGATGAAACAACACTCGCATTGTACAAAGTTCAGTTTGTGGCATCCCAGGAGCAGATGCATGCAGACTGCGGGGTCCCCATTGTGCAGCTCACCTTTCATTAATTTTGCTTGCTAACATATTGTTGCGGTGCTCTTTTGGAAGCGAGACTGCTGACTGTGCGTGTCAAGCCAGGGGACTATTCATGCCGTGGCAAAGATTTATGATCAGGTTGAAAGTTATTGATCCAGGAGTATGTGTCTAAACCCCAGGGCAACAACCGCAGCCTTAAAGTGTACAGAGGATTATAAAACGTGGATGAACCCATTTCTTACTTTATCATACTTAAAAATAGCATAAACTGTTCTGACAAGTTAGACGACTAAATTCACTGAGACGTCACTATAACTACAGTATATTTAAGATTTCTGTTTTTTAAACTAAATATCAACTTTGTTTTTTCTACAATTTTGTAATTTGACTTCCTGCCTGGACGTGGGCAGCAGATGTTACATAATATAGAGGTCATTATCTAGCAACAAGGGCCAACGCTTTTAGAATGTACACAATCATTTATAAATATTAAGTAAATAACATTTGTGCTCTAGAGGGTTGGATAATTAACATATCTATTCTACCTATATCTCATTCATGATTCTCACTAACTACTTTAGTGTTTCATTCAGTTAATTTATATTGCTGCTTGTCTTTTTTATGATAATTATGTTCATTTAGAAAAGAGTTTACCGGGATTATCTTACTTTATTGTTATTGTGTCAGTGACATAGATAGTTTCATTAATATAGCTTTCAGTTGTAAAAGAACGCCCTAAAAAATCCCTTCAAACAAATTAAGAAAAACCCTGGATAACCTCGTTTGATTACCTGTAAATGTTTGTAGTATTTCTTTAGCAATCACTTTTCTACAGCCTATACAATTTGAATGACCTTGACGTACGGCACGTTCACTGGTCGTTATTCCAGGTCATGGTAGCTGACAACTGCATGGCACAAGAAATAAGGTTGACCTTTTGTGTAGCCTACAAATAGTTAGTTTCATGTAGTTAAAGAGTGAGTGCTGATGCTGTTCTTCATGATTGATGTCGTTTGTAAAGCTTGTTATTTTCTGCATGTCGACAGGTGCGATAATATGGCGCCCTGTTGTTGCGGCCCTTATCCTCTGCACTGCTGCTCTTCCTCCCTCGTTGAACCAGGCTTTGGACTCATTAAACTTCATTATCTGGACAGTGGGTGCTTACACAGGGGTG
This sequence comes from Eucyclogobius newberryi, assembly GCF_026437365.1. NCBI lineage: Eukaryota > Metazoa > Chordata > Actinopteri > Gobiiformes > Gobiidae > Eucyclogobius > Eucyclogobius newberryi. Next base: position 22,838,948 of record NW_027316278.1, read on the forward strand.
GGGCAGGGGGTTTGTTAGGTGCTGGGGGGGTCGGTGTGAAGGATGGGGTGCCACTCGCTGCTTTACTAGAGTCAGCGCACAGACCTTAAAGAGAAACGGCCCCCTTTGCTAACAGTGCCACAAAGTCAGATTACACACAGTTGTACACGTGCACAGCTATTTTACCGCGAGGGTGAACAGAATGTGACTATTTATACTGCATGGAAATTCTCTTGCTCAGCACAATTAAAAAGCAGCTTTTTGTGAATGTCCTTGATGGTAGAATTTTAAAAGGATCCAGGAATTACATTAGGAATTAAACAGGGAGATTAAAAGCAAAAGGCAAATTGCACAATTGGCAACGTGTACGATTTCCATTTTTATAATCTTTGGTAATATCTGGTTCAGAAAAGTTAATAAAGTTATACTCTTTTTTTACTGAACTACTCTACCTTAGAGGGGTAGGGGGAGGGGTTCAGTCACACAGGAGGAGCTCAGAGTAGAGCCACTGCTCCTTCCACATCGAGAGGAGCCAGGTGAGGTGAATTGGGAATCTGGTCTTATATTTGCAACATCCATAAATCAATAGATGAATAAGATTGTGCAATGGACAGCAGGCTTTAGAGGCATGTTTACCATCACATCACTGGTGTATATAGTGACGAGTCTTATTATATGCAGACAGTATTCATACCCCAAAATATTAAACATATCCTGTAATTGAACTGTGACAGCACTGGCAATGAGAAGGCTACTGTCTTATCAAGATTAATCATACTAGCGTGAATGAAGCTATATGCTACTCCTGTTTTTTTTTTTATGAGAGGACAATGTTAGAACATGGTTTAAAGCTCCAAAAAGTCAAATTTGCATAATATGTAACCTTTAGACTAAGAATTATCCAACGGCAAACCCTGATTTATCTTAAGGTCCCTATATTGACCAATATATTGGACTATAAGTGATACAAAACACTATAATTTCCATATTTGCTTATTCATGTCATCCTGTTAAATAAGAAAAACTATAGCAGCCAGTTTATTTAAGAGCACAATTCCTACACAAGGCAAATCAAAGTGCTTCACACAACAGGAAAAAATGCATTAAAGTCGCAAAGACATGACGGAAATCACAAAACATGAATAACCTGAACAATTTTAATACCGGATATTAACACTGGGCTGTAGAGATTGAACTTTGAACGGCTGAATTGTGTAGACTGAAAGTAAAGGGTTGTCTAGATACTTATCAATAGTAAATGTTGTAATTGTTTGAGTGTAGTCTTGATCTTTATCCAAAAGAGCATAAGACCACAGTAATAAAGAAACTACTATTATCTTGAGTTAGAAACTTTTGGCCATTATTGTGATAACATCAGTAATAAGTATCACGCCTTTTCTTTGGTATCAGAATCGGGTTTGAAATTTAAATGTGACCACACTAATTTAAATAAATTAAAAGGAAAACTGTGCTCATCTCATTTCTACAGTGCATGTCATTAAAACACATTTCAGTTCCTTATTTCTATTGATGTTATGACATCTCGGCATTGAGTCAAAGAGTCAATGGTGAGAAATGACAAGAGCTCAAAAACACAACTAAAATGTGACAGAGCTGCTAGGATATAACAACAAATGTCTTCAACTCTGCTAAATATTTAGTTTGTACCTGACATCTAATAAGAAAAAACCTGATACACAAAAGGAAACACTGCAGCTACGTTCACATTTATCACTGATACAGACTTTGTGATCATACATAAATTGAACTCATTATATTTCTCTCCTTAAATAAGATATTTTTGAATCCGTTTGTTGAGGAAATTAATTGTGGCAGATAGATAAATCTCGAGCTCTGCATAGTTGCCACAGGAACAGAGGAACAACTTTCACTTTACATAGTGCCCTGCAAAGTTAATTTGAGCGAGACAAAAGCTCCACGGACAAAAATGAAGCTTAAAAAAAGAAGAATGAGGACATAGCGTTTCACACCTGCACCTTGCCCCTTGCTTAACTTTGAATCTAATATTTTCCCACAATACTCGAGCGCTTCAGAGAGACAGCAGGACATACGCAAGAGCAAATGAGGATTTATGACCACAAGACGTCCATGCAAGCGCACGCAACGGAAAGAGCGCTCGATATGTCATGTGTAATTTGGTTATACGTATTTCTCTTTAGAGTAAAGCTTTCCTGATTCATTTGATATCTATACAACAAGATTAACCTTTTGCAACCCCAAACAGACAACTGGCAAAAGCATGCAATGGGTTTTAGATTGCGCCCAGTGAAACTAAACTCATTTAAAGTGTAGACGTTCATGTTTGGCATTTGGTTTTGCTTCAGACACAGACGTCTACAACATTATTTCAGCTATAGATGGAAGTTGATTCAGTGAAAGAATCAAACATTTAGTTAGAGTTAAATCCAAGTGTGGGAACAATCATTTGAGGAGACCAGCGCCTCGGCATTATCTTTGCTGACGGCTGGATTGTTTTGCAGAAAAATCACTGGAGTGAAAGAAAATATATAAAGATGGAACTAAACCAACATTAATGTGACCAAATAACCAAATAGGCTCTTTCATGTAATGAATTAAATCAGTAGATTGTTCTTGCTTGTTTCCATGGAGATCTCATTACCTTGCCTAGAATGTTTCACAGTATGGGTTTAATCATCTTGCATTTATGCAGGAAATGTTTTATTGTTGAAAATTGATGAAAAAACTTGGTACGCACAGCTTGTTAGCTCTGAAAATATATTTTATGCTTTTCATAATTTCACATTTCCTTGTTTGTCCTGAACACTTACTTTAGGACGAATGTGTTTGTTTCTTTCCTCTTCAACTTCTTGCTGTAAAATACCATGAAAAACATGCCTTGTTATTGTGAGCGGGCTCGTCCCTCCGACTTGGCCTGGAGCTGTTATCTCCACGGAGATAAGATTAATGCCATATCAATGAACATTCCAGCCAAAGCAATTACATCTCATGGAGACAAGCAGGTGGCCGACGTCCCACCAGAAAAGTTACACAGTGGTCAAATGCCACCGCGAGTGACAGTGGACAGACTGACTCGGGGCTCTGCTTCAGGACGTGAAAAGCTATATCTATTTCTTATGTATCAGGCGCTGAACAGGCAACCAAGGTCACTATTTGTATTCTGGTCCACGTCGCACAGAATTTATGCATAGGTATGACTTCTTTATGAACGTCTGTGTGTGTGAGGAAGTCCATCCCTCAGAATGACTGAGGCGCCTCGACAGGTAACAGCGATGGTGATGGATGAATTGGTCAATGGAGACGCTAATAACGGAGGGGCAGGGGGGGTTAGTCAATTTTTAAATATTATTCTAATGTATGCTCGAATACTAAAAAAAGGTGATGACTTTGTGCCGTAATGACCATGCAGGCCCGCATTCTTTAGTGATTTGACAAGTGTATGTCGGCCTGCCATAGCCCCCGGGACAGAGCCAATGACACTCTGTCCTCATCCGCTCTTCATCTAATGTGTAAATAATTAATCATTACCATAATTATTTCAAGGTGCACCCTGTGACATATAGGTGATGTTATCTGCATATTGGACAATTACACAGTCTCTGCAGGAAGGCATGGACCACGGCGTTTCAAAGTGAACACAACATAAACGTTGGGTGTCAATAATTAGTGAAACTAGAGGCTAACGTTGTACTTCATTGTTCAAATGGGTTAGATGTTTGCAAATCAAATGGAGTTGTGTAAAGTTGTTAGGGCTGCAACCATTTTAAGTTAAGGAAAGATAAAAAAAAAACGGGTAAAAAGAAATACAGGTGGTAAATTATGAAATCATTCAGTTGAGGTGATGCCATTGGTGTATTGGATAAATATACTGCAGGTTATGAAGTATATTTCATGTACGTAAGTTTCAAAAGGAACAAAATAGCTGCTTAAGCACACATTTGGTACATTTGGTAATCACTGTAATATTACAAAGCGTTTCAGACTACAAAATGCATCCGTAGAGAACCTTCTACTAAAGATCAAACCCTTTTTTGAACAATAGCAATAGCAAAGAATAACTTAGTGTGTTGATAATTGGTTAATTGTTCATTGCGATTCAGACGTTCACGGAGCTTTGTATGAACTTTGTAAACTGCTGCGCTAATGAGCTGCTCCCTGCAGTATAACACATTTAAACTCCATTTAGATAAACCAAGTATGTTGATTTGTTTAGCGATTGCATGTCATTGTAATTATTTAGTCTTTTTGTACACACACAAAAATGCCTCTTTTAAAAAACCAACAAAAATCTAATTTCTCTCACAGCATGAAAGGTAGGGATTTAACGCATTGACGCAAAATACTCATTAGTATATAATTGGATAAAACATTGGGTGAGCTTTGGAAAAAACAAAGAGGACACACTTTTACTTATTAAACAACTTCTGACATATTGTCTTTACTCAGTATCTAGTCAAATCTATCTGCAACGTGAAACCCCACCACATTTCGCATGTTGTTTGTTGGAAAATTGTGTAAAATTAAAGTAATTGTTGGGACTGAATTTGTCCTTAGCAGGCTAATAAACTGTGAAAACCAACCACAATGCACAAATAAACAAACAAAAAACAAATAAACTAGATAAATGCATAGCTCCTGTGTGCATATTGTCTGTACTTGTTGTTTTACTAAAATGGTACACCGGAAGAAAAAGAGAGACGGAAGGTAACAGAGGATCAACACCAAACATGTTAATGTGCAATGTTGGTTCACACCTTATAAGCAACTCAAACAGCTGCTCGCTCAATACATGACCTTAAGGAGGCGATGATGAACGCTGCAGTGTGCTGTCCAACAGTAAGAGGGAGGGGGGGAGGGAGAGAGGGGTGGGAAATGATGGTGCTAAAGGTTTATCGTAGACTTAAGGTCAATGTTGGTGAAAGGTTGAGGGGAATGTTGTTAAGGGAATGAAAAGAAAATCTACTAAAGTGTGTGGGCTCGAAGCAACGTGACATTCAAGACACACATTTTCCTTATAAAATGCCACTGTTAAACAGGGGACAATTACTGCTAATAATACCTCTCGTGAGTCAAAGATCCACCTGGAAAAGAGCTCTGAAAAGCTTTGTAACTTTGGGAATGGACAGCACAGTCGCTAACAGAGGAACCAGTTACTCCTTCCCATAGCACCAGCTACGTGTTGATCACGAGTGAAATGTTGTCCTGAAAGTTAATTTAGGCTATAATTGGGTAATGCAATGACTTTAAAAAACCCTTAAGCTTATCATAAGGCCTATCATTAAAAAAGGCCAAAAACATCTGACTAAAATGAGCTCCAATTCAGACTGAAGAGTTTTCTGAAACCTTTGGAGTACAAACAAATGGCCGGACTCTCTTTGAACCTGACACAGCTGCTTTGGCCTCTGATCCCGATATACTCTACCAGGCTGTGCACAGCAGAACGTCAGGCTTTTAAATCCTGCCTAGATTTTTTGGGGGAAATATATGGATGAGTAAAACTGGTGTCTGGAGGGATGGTCTGATTGACATTGCCATTTGTTGGCTTCTGACAATTCAGTTTAAAGAAAAACAAATCTAATACTTTTTTTTTTTTTTTTTTTTTACTCCAGGTGGAATCCATATAAAGAGCCACATCACATTTTTGTGATTTTTTTCAGGCTGAAAATTTAAACTGGAACTGACTGGAAATAAGAGGGTTATAGCTTTATTTTATGTTTAATATACTCTCTGGATGTTCCCTTTTATCAAATGGTTGACTAAAGGAATAAATCAAGCAAAGTCAGAGGGCCCAGCCCAGGGAAAACGCCTTCTGTGAGTACAAAAAAGAGCCAATAGTAAAGGATGAACAACTGTATATCTGAAACAAAAGGTTGTGGGTTTTCCAGGTGCACGTTAAATGTGAAGTGCTGACAATGTGATGAAATTACTTTTCTGTGGTGGGATGAGCTTGTGTTGCTTAAATTAGGCTGCAAGATGTAAAAATACCTATTTTCATATAAGGCTGATGATCAAAAGTTTAGTTCTAACCAGTAAAAAAGCCGGTGATCATAAAGGTATTCCTGATTGATGTAGGTGCTTCAGATGTTGTGAAGTCCAAGCTGCTGTTTTAGGATGAAACAATAAAATACCTACACCTGTCAGAGTTAATAAAGTTTGTCCTCATGTGGCCTCCATAGAATCAATAGCAGCAGTGCAATGACTGATAAACAGGGAATAAGGGACAAACGACAACAGGGAAGAATTGAGAAAAGATAAAAAAAGTGCGGATGAAACGGAGACCAGATGAATATAAAGTTGTTGAATGGAGCTAGACGGGAAAGAACAGAGGCCATCACTGTCAGTCTGATAATCCTGCTTTTATTAGAACATCAGTTAGATTTCTCATTCACTAATTAAACCAATCAGCACGCGGTAGAGCTGTCCAACGTGATTACATGCGCAAACACATGAGAGGCTTTAGAATGCACGATAATAACACATTGAAAGCACTGTGAACAACAAAAAGGTGTTTTCCTTGACTTGATTATATTTAAATCTGCATTTTCCTGTTATCAAACCATGAAATGACCAAGTATGTATCAGCAAGTATGTATTTTTCTAGCTAGTTTTTAGCTGTTATAGACCTTCATTTACAAAGGTAAAGATATTTACGTGAATATCTTTGACCTTATGCATATATGTGTAATATGACTCCAGGTTGTCACAAATATTGGGAGACATGTCATGACGTTCCAGATGTGGCCCACACATGAGTTTTGAGAATTTTGTACATTTATCAGTTTCACGATAAGTAATACAGCAAGTTGTACAGGAGGTAACCTTTCAGATAACAACCACCAAAGTACAATTGTTGATGAAGTTTATCCAAAATCATAGTTGATCATCTGCAAGAATTTGGGCCACGATGATGCAACAATCAAGAGTTCCCAACCTTTAGAAAAACCTGAGTAATAACAGGCTTTGAGAGCAGTGACATTTTGTCTGAGTGGAAATCAATTGGTTGCAATTAGATGGTCAATGCACAGTAGCAGAATGTAACAGCACTGATGTATTTACCCTGGAGGTTACCGCTGCAAATGACATGTTTAAGCAAAAAGCCTTTCTCTCTGTTTATTAAGAGGAGGAGGCAGTAGTGCTATTTCTTGTATACCTTTACTATATTAGTTAATCTACAATACATACTTTTATTTGCACATAGTGTTTCTTTCAACTCTTATGTGCCACAGAGTAAATTGTTAAGCGTTATTCAAAAACTATTGTTAAGACTATTGTTATGAATGTTTTTTATGAAAGGTTTTCAATTCCAGAGCTTTCATTGTTTTCCCTTTTTTTTCCATCTTTCTGTGTTAAATTGTTCTTTGTTTATTCTCAGCTTCTATTATTTTTCTTTACTGGAACGTGTTCCGGTAATGGCGCATGTTCACACCCCGTGTCATGGCGGGTTAGCCCTCCTGTTGTGTGTGTGTGTGTGCGTAGTGAGCAGATAATGGCTCGTATTAGTCTTGACAACATGCTTTCCTAGTGCTTTTTACCACAAAGGTCAAACATGCAGGGGATGGATCTTGTTAAGGCTCATGTAAGACACATAGCAGCGTTTGTTGTCTAACCACGCAGCCTTGTTTGTCCTCTCTCTCTTACCGTACATTTCCCCAGCTCGTCTTCCCATTTATCTCCATTAACTCTTGTATCGTCTCCCGCCATTTTTCTCTGTCCACTCCTTCATGGAGCCTGTCCTCGCCAGCTCCTCTCTCGTCTGACCTCCCCCGATCATGATTGCCCTTCATGTTTGCCATGGATCATTTTGGCTCTGGCGTTGACATCAAGGCGTGTCATGATTAACATCGCATCGCAGACCACCTAAAACTGTTAGAGACCTATGTGTATTTAAATTGCACTTGATTGCACTAAATTTAACTTTTCCTTGTTAGAGAGTAGAGCTTAATGTCTGTTTTGGCACTGATCAGTTTTGACAAATTTGGCACGGACCTTTCTACCACTAAACAGCGACTGAGCAAAGAATCTAAGAATTCTAAACTTACAAAGGGATTTTGAAAAGCATATGGATATTAAAAGTTGTATGACCGTTTGTAAAAGTGACAATCATTCGAGTGGTTTTGGAGCACGTCTTCAATCCTAGAGCTGCCTTCTTGCAACACTTCTTTTCTATATGGGTCCATTAGGTTTGCTGAAGCTACACATTTTTTAGCCTCTTTCTAAGCAGCTTTGCACACTTGCTGCCTGGCTGTGGACCAGTGAACGATAGAATTGAATGGCACTAAGACTCTGTGGATTTATCCTTTTGTCACAATTCTAGTCAGTAGATCCACGTCCAAGTCTTTAATGGGTTTTGTTTGAAAGCGTCCTTGTATTTGTTTGTGTGCGGTGGCCTATTTCTGTCTGTGATGCTCTGCTTCCTGCTCCAGAGTCCTCTCTTCAGTCCCTCCTCTCTGGCCTCTCCCTGTGGTGATGACCATTTCAAACAGCTCTTCACACTCACCTGGAAGTGTAATTGCCCCCCGTAATCTCCGACATGCTCTCACACTTTTACTGAACAAAAAAGAAAACAGTTTTGGCCACTGTTGGCATTTGTTTTATGTCCATCCATTAAAAAAAAAATCTAATACAGTTCAAAGTACCGGGAGGAGAGTGATGCCTTCTACTGTGATTGTGTAGATGAGGAGAGGGGAGGAGAGGTTAGTGAGTGTCTGGGCCTGTCCTTGTCTTGAGTCATTTTGTGTTGTTGTGTGTTGTTGTGTGTTGTAGGTATGATACACTACTATTGCTGTAATAATCTCTAAATGGATTTGTGTGGGGGGTGGACTTCTCAAAAGCTAAAACTTCCACCATCTCCCTTTTCAAACCAGACAGTTTCTCTATATGATATATAACACTGATATATATATAACACTGATCTGTGTGACAGTTTCTCTGTATGTTCACTAGCAAAGCCACAACACTGATCTGTGTGACCTGGGTGCTTCAGTAGTGTAGGAGCAGGAAGGGGCGTAAGAGGGGCGTGGTCCTGCTCCCGAACTTAAGATAACACTTAAAGCATAAAAGTGTTTTTCATCTTTCATTCTTGTATCAAACTCGGCATGGATCGAGCATTTTCCAGAGAATCAAAACTGACTTTGAATTTTTACTATCAGTAATGGCTATAAATGGGGAATTGCTGCTTTGACTCAATAAATGATTGCTGTAATTTTGACAACCAACATACACAAAGAGTTTGGTGCTTTTAGAGACAGCTCATGGTATATCACTGAAGCCTTTAGACTTTCAATGGTGGAGTTCAATAGTGAACTCAAAATAAGATCTCCTAGTTTAGGCTGCAAATAACCTGTCTTTAAGTGGATTGTTGTGTAGCTATACCATTTAATTTTGGCAATGTTTTAGAAAAAGAGAATTTGCCTTTAACTTAATACAACAAAATAAACTTCTACAAACGAAATACCATATTAAATATATTGTATTTTGTATATCAATGTAGAGGCCTAACTTTTTAACTCTAACTTCAACATTAGATTCCATCATCTACTCTACACACAGCGCATATTTCCAGGATAATTTTTACCTCTATGTATTGTATTTGCAGATAATGAGAACTTGGCTCCATGATAAAGGCGCCGCTATCACAGATGATTGATATAAAATGATTAGTTGTGACATTGTCTGGCTGACCTCCCTGTGGGACCAGTATAATGACAAAGATGTAAGGAATCACTGCAAGCCACGCAGGGTCACACCGGGAGACGCTACGAGCTAATACAGCAAAGCCCTCGAAATGGAGGAAAAGCAGCAGACAGATAGATCGGGAAGGGGCCGGATTGGGGCGGTGTAAAGGGTTCAGGAGGTGCGTCGTGGTCGGCCTGTTTCTGGGGAATTGTGACTCCAGAAATGACAGAGACATCCATCAACATGTGTTGTGTGTGTGTGTGGGCTAGACATTGTTCTCAGAGTATTTCATAGAGAGGAGCCACACAAGAGAATCTTCAGTGACTTTAGATGACGACGCAAGCCTTAAAACAGCTTTGATATGGTTTAAACACAAACGCTGTTTCTTTTGATTCTGAAATAATTGATCAAATGAAAGAGAGAACATGACAGTTGTATCAAAGAATGAATTTGATTGAAAATTGTGAATATTTTTTTCAAGGGATAAGTTAATTTGAGGTCAGTTGCTTGACAGATATTTCATGAGAATAAATGGAACATTTCACTCATTTTTCCCCCGGAGGTTGGACTAAGTGAAGACTGGTCATCAGCAGTGCACTTCCTCATATTCCGAAACACGCTTGGTGGTCGAGTGGTCAGCGTTGTGAGTTTGAATCCGGCTCCAAATATTTGCTACATGTCCTTACCAAGTCTTATCCCCATGTCATGCTGCCCTGTCCAATATGAGCTAAAGAAATCCTTATAAATAAATATTGGGGATCGGATAATTAACTGGAAATAATAGCTCCATATTATGCTTATTGCAGTTTTTACTTTGCTCTTAGACACTAAACCACCTAAACATTAGATTTCCTGCACTTTTTAAACATTGCCTTAACAAATGGGTCCATTAAAAGTCTCCCAGACGAGGGCTGTTTCTTGCTTGAATATTGCACTCCGTTTCATAATGTGCTGAGATATCGAGCTCTTTCCCAGCCCTTGTTCTCCTAATTGGCCCCGCCTGACCATTTACACGCATGTTACAACGTTTGACCTGGATTCAGCAAATTTTGGAGGCTGGTCTGGCCGATAGATATAAAACAAAAGAAGATGCTTTAGGTCTTGGGTGCCCGATTGCTCTCAGGCATGGGTTAGAGAGATGTCTTTTCAGTGTAAAAGGTATTCAGTACCATCATTTGTCTCTTTGACTCCAGATGGGAAAGAAGGTGAAAGAATGCTGCTGAAGAATAGTTACTTATCAGTCTATATCAAGTGAAGTCAAGTGAAAATATTCTATCGAAAAACAACTTCATCACCTTACATTTTCAGTATAAATGTATCACGACATAACCAGAAAAAGTAACATGACGTCACTTGTATGATCACAAAAATAAAGTTAGAAATTATGATACATTTTGTGCACAGAAATAGAAACTCTATCCCTCTCTCCTCCTTCCTCTCTTCCACGCTCCTCTATACATCTGCCCTGCCTGTCTGAGCCCCTGCCACTGCCTCCCATCTCCTCAGATAGTGTGCCATCTGGGTGATCAATGGACTTAATTCTTTACAGGAAATTCTCCCATGATGGATTTTTCTTTGCCTTGTGTGCTTTTGTGACATTGTGGCTACAATTTTCCACTGTGGAAGGAAGAAGGAAAAAAAGGTTTTGAAAGACGTGACCACAAAGAGATACTGTAGTGTTTTATCTACTACTCTTGTAAATGCCAACAAATTGCAGATGCAGGAGGCTCTATTAGAAATGACTCACAAGTTTGTGTAATCCCTCATTCGCCCAGGAGTGTTCAGTATTCAGATGTAATAATCTGGACATTGTTTTTGAAAAACTAGATGTTTCGATTTCTCAATCTGCGGATGTAGTCTGAGAACTCAGATCCGATCTTCCTCTGAGCCGTGTAGGCCCTGCCCACCGGGCGGAACCTCCTGATAATAGCCTGTCCTGTTTATCTAGTTACCACTGTTTTAAGTTTCCCCTGCAAACTTCTTTGTTTCCTAACAGCCTTGTGATGGGCCATAGAAATCATATTGTTACTGACTGCTGCTCTGTCATCACTGATGAGTACTGGATTAGCGTCTGAATGGCCTGAGCTGATCCTGCCCTGGTTTCAAAATGCAGTGCACTACCGGTAAAATGAACCTTAAACTTCCACTTCTGTTTAAAAAGTGATTCTCTTTTTAACAAAAATAACCTCCTTAACTTCTTTTTCAAACATCAAATGTGTTTGTCTTCTGTGTTGATAAAGCCTCTTGTGCAGTGGCTGTTCAGTCTCACCTTTGTAACGCTCTTCACAACTCTCCTCACTGCACTGGATTGAATAAACTACATTGCTCAGTTTTTGATGGAGGTGATTACTTCCTTAGGAGGAACCAATTTTTGTTTTACAGTGTTAAAATAAACAGGAATTTTGTGCTGTCTAAAAACACCCATTTTTCAGACAGTCCAGACACATTTAACTTTAAGAGCCCAAACCACAGGCTGAGAGAGCATTCCGGACATGTTTTTCCTCCTTCCTCTTGCCCTTCCTTTCTTGATTTATTAAGATAATAAATCAAAATTGAATAGGACTTTAACAAATCATTCTGCATGTTTTATCAGAAGCGTGTTAAGTACACGATTGTAAAGTCTGGTGTGTAGGTGCTGATCCCTATGGCACCAGAAAAGTGCGTTTGAAGAAAACTACCTTACATTACAATGTCCTAAATCTATGAACTCAAGTTACATTTTGGTGCAGATTGGACAATGTTGTTGTTTGTATGTTGAGAGATCAAAGTGACCAAAACACAAAATAATGACTTTTGCCTGTAGTAAAAGCTAAAGAGCATGCACCTTGCACACTTCCACACCGCTGGTCCAGCATGCGAGCCCATGAAATAGCAGTAACACCATGATTCTTTCAGTATCTCTTCTGAGCCCTCCCCATCTGTAGCTGTGTGGCCCCTCATCCGTCCTACACGCTCCACTGTGTCTGGATTATTGGCTGTGTGTTTGTACTCGGATAAAGAGCCGAATGGGCATTTTTGGGGGAAGAAGGATCACAGATGGGCCTTGTCAAATCTCTGTGCATCTGGCTCCGGGCCTGTCCAATTTCATACACACACCCACAAGCACACAAACACACAAACAGATACTTGACACTATCACTGTGTCTTGTCTCGTCAGTCTATAGCATTTTTAACAGAGATGCTTTACCAGTGATTGTATGGGCAGTTATGTTATGAAAGCTGACACAGACGCTCGCCGCAGCAGGACACAGCAGGAATGGACTCCTGTCGTTGCTTCTCGGTGCCAAGATAATGGTGCCAAGGAGCGCGGGCCATGCCAGCTCTAATGGCAGCCAATGGCACACCAGAGCGGGATGCCAAATTTCAGCGCCTCAAACCCACAAGAGGATATGTCGTAATGCGTGTCAGAGTACTCCTGTTCTGGCTCGTATCAGACCAACACTTCTGTTGTAATAGTCATTGAGAAATCTACTAACATGATTTTATGATGGATTTTATATTGTGGTTTGGACAAGACAAGCACAATTCCAGTATAAGAGAAATGTGTCTTCGTATTTTGACCACACAAACTCACTTTTGGATTACTTTAGATTGAGATTCAACTGCTTGATAAATTTCAATTAAAGATCTCCGTGGCATGAAAAGTAATTCAGGGCCTGTTACAGCGTGATATTATTTGTGTAATGATGAAATGCAAGATATTTCAATATGTTATTTCATTCATATACAATTGGAGGAACAATAAAAGGAATATTGACATTTTTGATGACTTATATGTGTGTCCAAATAAAATACATGTATTGATATTTGTTTTATTAGACTTTGCAGAACTTGTTTTTTTCTTCTATAAAATGAATGAATAATGCCTGCGCTGTGCCTTTTGGTCGGCCACAGGAGACCGCCCCGTGTCTGAGCAGATTTGGGTGTAAATTGTGTGTCAGCTGTTGAAGGTCTATGTCCAGCTTTGGGACATATGCTTCAGAAGACTCCTGTGGACACCATCTACACACACACACACACACACACACACACACACACACACACACACACACACACACACACACACACACACACACACATACACATACACATACACACACACACACACACACACACATACACATACACATACACACACACACACATACACATACACACACACACACACATACACACACACACACACACACACACACACATACACACACACACACACACACACACACACACAAATGGACACATCTCAAGGACAGTCGCACTGATGCAAGTCACACTGATGAGAGTCAGAAGTTGCTAAAGTGCTGATGTATCAGACCACATGACCTGCCTGTCAGTCACCTGATTATAAACCACAGTGAAAATTGATGTTGGCAACGTTTCAATATGCATGATGTGCTATGACCCTAGTTTGTTTTAAATTTGGACGTACTCTATGGAGGGAGTGATGCAGATGTATTATCAATTACACTCGATTTTTTTTTTTGATGACATTTAAACATTTTCACAATAAATTGGTTTGCGTTTAAGAGAGAGAAAGTATGATGACAATGATGAAAAATGTATTAGTCAGTTAAAGCTTTTAAACTGTAAACGTAACTTAAACTGAAACACTGTTACGTATGTGTTGACAGTACTTTAAGCAATAAGAACACACAACCTAAGATTTCAGCCCCAAAAAATAAACAAATGCCAATGTCTTGAGCAATTTCTCAGTTAAAATGACTGTGGCAATGGTATATTCCATAAGACCTGCTTTAGCCCTAATTTAGGCCTGAAATAGTTGCGTTATGGACCAGATTAAATTCTGGAGGTACTTGGAAAGCCAATCCCGTTTTTTTGGTTGTACTTGGTGTAAAAAGTTTGAGAACCATTGATATAGAATGTAACTACAACCTCTTAATCCTTTTCTACTCCCTCCAAAGATAACTTTTGAATCGAGCTAAAAGAGCATAATTGAGCAGATGCATGCGCTCTCTCTGCTTCCTCGGTGTCACTGTTTGCTAGCCCAAGTCTCGCTTTGCAAATGTGCAGCAGCAGTTCTGTGAATTGTGCTTTTCTGTCATTCCAACACTAGATTTTTCTTCCTATTCTATTCTCCCACACTTTCTTCGCCCTCATCCTGCCTTAAATTATTCCTCCATTCCCTTTGCCTCATGACAAAACCCAGCCTGTTTATCCATGTTCCACGGAGGTATTGCGTTATTTCGCTGCTATTATTTTTTGTGAAGTTTTGCCTCAGTTAGCCTCACCCCAGACAGCGCCATACCGTCCCTCCCTCATTATATTTTCACACTCTGCTGCCCCAGGACGTGGGACGCGTGCAGCACATGAACGCACTGTCCCACTTTGGTATTTGAGCATCGTATGTGCCACCATGGGGTCCTCAGGGTGTCATAATGGAATTCTGTCTGCTTGGCCCGAATTATTTGTTACGTTTAGTTACAAAGTTTTAATTTAATTTTTGATAAAGGCAAAGACAAAATATTTCCCGTGGCAACGCTGTAAACCAAGGTCACAATTAGGGATGTCAAATTTCTGCGTTAGGCGTATTTTCTGAAGAAACGTTATATTATTCACATTTATTGACACTAGGACCAAACAACAGTAAAATATTCAAATTGTCTAATTGATCACAATTGACCATCACAATTATCAAATAATGTTTTGCTATATGAGACATTGGCAAAAATATGCAATTGGATAAAAGTAAATTCAGATTATGCACAGCGGGCTTGTTTTACAAGCGAGGTTCGGACCAGGGTCTGACCACTTCCTGTTGATTACACAAATGAGAACGAGATCAGAGATGTCTCAATCTGATTTGATTTAGATGAAGAGAAAAAACGAGTTGAAACTGAAAAGAGTCAAATGTTAGGAATAATCAATAGCACATCTTGACACATACTTCCAACATGAGACTCATATTTGGTCAATGCATAATGTAAAAACACAGTGAATCCACAGGGAAATGGTCCTTCCATAGACGCTTCACAGAAGTCTGTGCACGGCATGTTCACCGCGCAAAATACGTCATTTTGTATTGTAATTATTTTGAGCAGGTTTGATTTTCCAATAGATACAATTGGTTTTGATGTTTGTGTGAATTGTTTTGAGGAATACATTTACAATTCAGTTCTGCTCCAAGAAATGTGCCACAGCAACTGAGTAAAACTGTAACACTTTAAGATGTGTTCTTCGAGGGGTTCGGAGACCTATAGGACCAGTGTCGGTATATAAGGTATATATATTATGATGTCAACATTTATAAAATATTACACAATCAAATGCTTATTTTTAATATTTGATTCCTTATGTTGTGTAATTTACTGCCTATTTTCTGAATATAGAATGTCCTCATATTGTGATTCCTGTGTGTTATGTGGTGTTCTTTTTATCTTTGGTCGATGGACATGGATCAAAGTGTACTGTTCACGGACTAATATGAGCAAAGAGAGTGTTACATTTGCAGCCTGTGTTAAATAATTATGTTAAAGACACAACAAGAAATGTAATGTAGTTTTGATATTAGAGTTAAGACCTTTTCAATTTCAATTGTTGATGAAATTTTGACATTGCCGTCAAATCGATAAAAAACTCTATTACAGATCTACAGTGATCAAAGTTGTTTGGCTTTGTCTCTTGCAAATACGAGTAATGTGAAAAAGAAAAATGGATGTTCCTCCTTTTATTGGTGACACATTGATATTCATAGACTTTCAGGGATGTATTAGCTGAGACACTGTTTTACAAGTCATGAATACCTTGTAGAACATTATGCTGAGTCTTAGATGTGAAAAACTGCCGTGGGTGAAGCATCCTGTGCCCTCCTTTGCCCTAATAAAGATGCAATGGCAAAACAAATCCTGTAATCGCAACCTACAAATTCACAATATTGTTTGGAAAATGACGACTGCATGTAAATGTATGGAAACAAACTTGCAAAGAGCAATAAGCCATTTCTATAAATATATATACAGTGCATGGCGGCGTAATACGGTTTGAAAGGAGGATTTAAAATGTGTGATGCATTAAGGCCGGGTGCTGTGTGTTGCTGAGGCTATCACATTCAAAATCAGACTTCTTAGCGAGAATGTGTTTACGCCTCTATCCACTGTTGTGGGGAAACTGTTGAAACGTGGTGCACTGTGGCGTACGCCTGTGTCAGCGGCTTGTAATGCATGTGTGAATTTATGGGAAAAAGCTGATATACGCAGGAGTTTATTTAGATTGCATTGTGTACAAAGCCAATTCATTTCACAGGTCAGTGGCTGACTGTTGCTGCCGTGTTATGACTGGGCTTATTAGCAAAAGAGCAGATTATTCTTTTACATTATTCTAGTTTGTTATAATTGTGTTTTGAGCAACATGATAATTGAAAAAGGAAGACATTGTCGGTGTTTTCTGACAAGGAAATTGAAGATACTTTTATTCCAACTACATTTTGTAAAAAATAAAATGCTTGTGATGCTTGCAAGATCAAAAATTCAACATTCTTTCATACTTTTAAATTTAAAACAAATATTCTTATATGACGCTAAGTTAGTTGTGAGTATTGCACAAACATAATGAACTGCAAACATACAATTTTAACAAAATATTCAAAACATATCAAGCTTTTAACCGTGTTATAACATTGTTTCCTCATCATTAGTTCACTTAAAGTTGTATTTGGATTGATTCCTGCATGTTTGAGTAATCCTGTGTTGTCCTGCAACTGAGGCTCAAGTGCTCAGAGAATACCTGTTTTCACCTACCCCCTATCCCCACCCACATGCTTGTACTGAGTTGCCATTATTTAAAACACTACACTATTTGTATGAAGAGGGGCTTATCAGTCCTGTAGTTTTAAACAGGAAGTCAAAGGACCAGTTTATATTACTAAGCCTTTCAAGGTCAATATTCCAGTTTACAATGAACAAAATGTTATAGTTCAATACTAAGTACCTGATAAAAGCATAATTTGAAATAGATAACATACTCAGTGCTCTAATATTCCAAACATTTGTATCTTGTAGATCATAAATTGCCCACGTGGATGTGTACATTTGTTAATACATTTGCTTTTCTCTCCCCAGTGTCGAAGAGTGTGGTGGCAGCCGCAGGAGGGGGCACTGGAGGTCAAGACCCCCCACAGGGGCGGTTCTCTTCGTCCCTCCCCACCTACCTCCCGGCCCAGTGCCAGCTGACTGGAGCAGACTCCGCCTTCTTCCTCCGAGAGGCCAATCAGGAGGTGATGAGGAACGGCAGCCTCTCGTTGCGCACTGAGCCTTTCTTCTTGCACCAGTTGGAGGCAGGTGTGAGCGCGCCCCACTCCCTGCCCACGGTCAACTGCAGCTACGCAAACCTGAGCACCGAGCAGCCAATCCCTGTGGAGCTGCTGCAGGGAGCCCCGCCTCACCTCAGTCTTGTAACCAATCAGGTGACACTCAACTGGAGGGTGAAAGGTCACATCGTGGGGTCAAAAGTTGGATCCACGCGCCCTTGGATACAGGTATTTGGAAAAATGCACAATATTGTTGGAAAATAGTACAGAATTATACAGTAAATTGATTAGTGAAGGCACAAAGCAAAGGTTTTGGTTTAAACTCAGCTCAACATTCTTACGATTTGCCTTCAGATATGTATTGTTTTATGTTTTTTTCCTTTGAAAATAACATAACCTTTGCATTATTTAACATTTTGTTTGTCCGATTAAATTAACACTATACTTTTCTATCCGAATTTGAATAATGATATTTTAACACATTTTGGCTTCTCTACCCGCCCCTGTTTAGGTGTATTGTAACCCTAACCCTAACCCATCTGTGGATATTTCAGATTTTTTTAATAAAAATAAAAATCTAATAAAATAAAATATCTAGTCGGATGCTTGATAGAATGCTGTTGTGCTCTTGAACGTGTGTTATGATGTGTTAAACAGATTGTTACGTTTACAGGACTAAGGGTTCGTTGTCTCACCTCTTCACGCCTCTGTCCCAGGTCCTGTTTTACCTGGTGGGGCGGCGCTGGGACGAGCCTGACCCCCTCTCGCTCAACCTGCTCCCGTGTGTGCGCGCTGTGGCCGTCCGAGACCCCACTGAGTCCTCACCCTCCGCAGGCTGCCGGCTGGTGGGACCATCTGGCCTCTGCGTGGTGCGTCTGGAGATCCCCCCAGCTTGGTTCACACCTCTACAAGTGCGAAGACGACCTACCGAAGTCACTCTGCCCTCCCTGGACATCTACTACTCGATCATACCAGCAGACGGTTTAAACCCAGACTGCCCTTCCACCTTAAACGAGCCGTGGAAAAGTCCAAATGTCGGGCCGCTCGGGGGTCTAGGATTAGGCCCGGGGGGACAGTGGAGCCCTCTGGTGGAAGGAGGACTTCAGGACATGCAGAAAATTGGCTCGGTCGCGATGTCAGTCGGACCGGTTTCAGTTAAAGGAGACAAATTGAGGCTGGATGACAATGTGGAGGTTCTGGTGCCG
The DNA here is from genome assembly GCF_026437365.1 of Eucyclogobius newberryi. Lineage (NCBI taxonomy): Eukaryota > Metazoa > Chordata > Actinopteri > Gobiiformes > Gobiidae > Eucyclogobius > Eucyclogobius newberryi. The sequence continues at coordinate 22,858,070 of NW_027316278.1, forward strand.
CCTAGTCCCGTACGGCTCGGCAAGACGGTTTCATTTGGCGTCTACATGAAGACAGATTCAACAGTGGAACAGTTCACCCTCAGGTGGGAGCACACACATTATACAGCCACAGCACATCACTTTTGCACTCTCTTGGGGGTAACTCTCTGGTTGATATAGAATTCAGTAAGCTAGTTTTGACAGGCATGTAAGCAGAACATTTGAGGTGTGTCATGGTTCTAAGTAGAATAATATTTCCTTGCTGGGAAAATTTAAAGGTGCAGTGTGTAACTTTTCTGGGGGGCTTACGTCACCTGCTGGTTGACATGCAGATGTATTGCTTTGCCCAAGAGTATTCCACAATATGGTATTATACGTATTTATCGATAAACTACACATATTTGTATTGTTCAAAATACCTTGAAAGCATCTCTCCATAGCTGTGACCTGTAACTTGGCCTGGTGTCTCTATTGGCATATTTCAGCTGGGCTTGTGCCCTGACTGGTTTGCCTTGGGGCTCTTTTAAATGGCTGCTCTGGGCACGGCTCTGGCTCCATCTGTGAGCAGCGGACACAACCCAAGCATAACAAATGTTTTCTTAATACATTAAATCTAAATTGTAGCTGAAATATACATTTTAATCATAAGACCAATCTCACGCCAAGTTTGTGGCGCTGTGAGACGTGGCTAAAGCTGGAGTTAACACAAAACTACTTTGGTTTATTGCCTGCTTTTTCTGCATTTTATTCACTTCTTTGTGCCTTTATGCCACATTTTCATGTTTCTTTATGTAATGCATTGGGCTCGGCTGATGTTAGATGCACTATGCACCTGCAAAACATTCATTTAATATGTATGTCAACTGGTTTATGGAAATATTTAATGCCATACTGTGGAATATTCCAGGCAAAACAGTATAATCTCGATGAAGAAGTCGCAGAATCCTTATCAGAAAAGGGCACGTCAAAGAGTATGTATTCTCATATCAGATAATAATAAGAGTAGTTGTTGAGCTACTGAGGTAAAATAAGATGTGGATGATTATGCTATTAGCAAAAGATGAATACAGTACATTACACGACAAGTCAAGGCAATAATTGTGTGAGCGTTGTGAAGGAAAATAATTCAAAGATTGAAGAGGGATCCGTTCAACTATGAAAATCGTGTGTAAACATTATTTCGAGGCCAACATATTAAAATGTGCTGCTTTATACGTTTTTTTCCACTTGTTGCTTAGCTGTCTTTCTGTCTCAGTTCATTACTCCCCCTCTCTGGTTTCCTTCGTTTAATCCTTTCCTGTTTCTTCTCTCGCTCTCATCTCGGAACACTGCAGCCTCCTGAGGTTGATGGCTGTCACCTTTGTGTGCCCAAGAGTCAGTAATGCAAATAACACCCTCATGAATATTCATTACAAGCCGAGAAGAAGAAACCACAGAAGATGAGAAGCAGGAAAGAGCTCGGTGGCTGGGAGGACGTCGCCAATAAACTCAATGCTGGTTTCCAAATATATAAACACCAATCTCACTGGAGAGGCTTTTTCCTACAAAGACGGTGACATTTGATTTCCCATTTTGCATTTGTCACTAGTTAGTTGAAAATTTGTTTGCACTCAAGTGATCGAAGCGTGCGTATCTGCATCCCGTCAATGCATCCTCCTTTCATCGACCTCAGTCTGTTCACATGGAGACAGGTTTGAAATTGTGCTGCAATGAAATTAAAGACTGCACTTTTGACCTTTTGAGAGTTCATTGAGACAGAGGACATGGCGGAAATTCTACATGATGAAGGAGTTAGTTTCAATCTTGTCACTTGCTACAACAACAAAAGACATTCACATTTATGATTTACTAAAAAACAACAAAGGCAACAGATGCTGGGTACAAATTTTTCATTTCTAAGATTAGGCTGTACAGCCAGAAGTGATAAATAAATATCCCGCTCATCATACATTTGTTTATTAACTCACAAATAAGAATGTCACAATATTACATTTTAGTGTTAGGATTGTTGGGCGAAGAAATATGACAATTTTATATTTCACTATTGATGGCACTTGGACGGAACAACTGTGAAATCCTTTATTTCCTTTGACAAGTCTAGCTTTATGAAATCAACTTTTCTGAATGATTAAGTCAATGAACAGCCAGATAAAGTTCTTTACATTTAGACACATTTTTGGTGGGGATATTTCACTGAAAGCTGCACAAATATCATTTTATCTTGACACCCTACTAATAAAAGTAGACAAATTATGAATAGTAGTAGTATTAGAAGTTGTTGTATTAGTATGTGCAGTATTTGCAGATTTTACCATGTGAGTCATAACAATACATTATTTTATTTTTTTTCAGCACTGAGTTATACTTTGATCAATTAAGTTCTAAATTACAAAAGAAAATAAAAGAAAAGAAAAGTGAGTGTTGACCCATGTGGAATGGGACCTTTTGACCATGAAAAACACAACGTAGCCACTTAGCTTGGGCCTGCCTTTCCTCCTGCCCGTGTGTCCAATATGAAAATGTGTGTGTGTGTGGGTTAGTTCATCCCCCTGTGGCTCTTGGCCCCTGCCCCGGAGCACAGTCTCGAGGATAATCACCCATGTTGGAGGCCCCGTTAGACATGTAATAAGCCTTAAGTGGATGTCAGAGCTGTGTGAGGGCCTGTGTGTGTGTTCGCAATAATACGCCTTAAGTGTGCTCCATCACTCGCGGGTGATGTGATTATGATAAACTGCTCATGAGTTGGAGAGACATGCAGCGAGCATGACAGAGAGGAGCTGAGGCAGTAGACAACCATAACTGTATCTATTTTCATACCTCGTACTTTGTTTCTGAGTCAATTAAACATGCATTTGCTAAATTGGACCAGGCTGCTTTCCCATATCACTTGTCACGATGCTTGTATCTAACGCAACTTTACGATTCTTGTCAATTACTGATGGGAACAGTAGTCTGCAGAGGACAGCTCTGGCAGTAAGATGTAACTTAGCTCCTGCTGTTAAAATTGAGTCACTTTCCACATTCTCTCAAAGCCTGATATAATATTAGAGAATGATGGAAAATGCATTGGACGGTTTGTTAAGTCGAATTATGATGGAGTTCTCTGTGTGTCTGCCGTGTGCTCATATTACTATACTGACATGACACTCCCAGAATGCTTTTGACTTGTAATATCTATTCAACACATTTCAAAAAGAGCAACGGCCAAAAAAATAAGTTTGTTTTGAGCAAGGCCGCTGCTATTCATTTAGGAAACCCAAGTAGAAATGTTCAGTGCCCCCATGCCCACACAGAAAGGTCCCACACACCCCGGGAGCCCAATCTAGGACCTTTTTGCTGTGAGGCAGTAGTGCTAAACCACCGTGCCGCCCAATTTTGCCTTCGTCAGCTCTGTGGTTTGGTGTGACATAAAAACATACACATGACTCCACTAGAAAATAGAAAAGTGCACCTTTACTTAACATAACAACAGGGTTCAAGAATGTATTAAACAGTAAACTCTGAGCTGTGATTATTGGTGCTGTTGATGATATACACAGAGCAGTGAGATCATTTTCCCCACATCACCTTTGCCTAGGCCTTAAATGAATCAAACTCTTAGCTTTTAGATTCAGTTTCTATATACTATTGCCAATTGTTCCAGTGTTTTATAGGCCTATGGGTGTCAGCGTTATGGCTTCTGAGCCTCAGAAAATGCATTACCAACAGAGGAAAAAAAACATTTATGAAACCTTGACAGAAGCAGAGCTCCATTATGTTTCATTACTTACCGTGCACATTGGTGCTTTTATTTTCCAGCAGCAATGAAACACATAATTTAGCTTTTCCTTCCCATCATTTATGAATAAAAATACAATTACACCCATATTTTAGTCAATGTGGTTTTAATGCAACATTTATACAGTCTGTCTTTTCAAAGTGCTATTTCTTCTACTTTTGTCTTTTCTAGTGACAGATAAATGCTCCAATCAAGCCTATTTCTGTCTGTAACTTCACAGAAACAGCACTCTAAATCATTCAAAAATAGTATATGGCATTATAATTACATTTTGGATTAAACATACATTAGGAGGGTGCCATGTCAGTAATATATGAATACACATCTATAAAACAACTTTGTTTGCCTCTTGAATGAACAGTGATTGTCTGGGGTTGTAGATAATGCTTTAAACTATCAGTGCTGCCTAACTTTAATTTACACTGCTGTATTTCCTTTATCAGAAAAGTACATTACTAAGATCAACTCAGCTTTATTCCCTTGACTCACAGTAAGTGTTTGTCACATTTGCCTTTCATACTTTCAGACTGGATTATTGCTCTCTTTAAACGTATCTGATCTTGTAACTAGCACAAACATGTATTAGTTTGGCATCCCTTCTGATGCTTCACCCACAAGAAAGTCAAGTGTGATGATGTATTTCAAGGGAGCAATCTTTTTTCAGGTAGGACAAGCCTTACCGTGAAGAATAGATGCTGCAGTCTGAAGAGGGCTTGTTGCTGTGCAGTCTCTATTGAGAGTGTCTGGTGCGTAATTCACACCACATGTCTGAGCAGGGGGCGATAGGAGCATTCACAGCACAACAATGGCCTGCCCAGCGCAAGAAGAGTCTTCAGACACTTCCAGATAAGGACTTTGGACTGGAGAGCAAGAGGCTGTAAGGAAACAAAAACATCACTGCCAGAAAGCAACCGTCATTATCTGTGGTTTAGCAGTGATTGTCACATTTAGGGGAAAAAAACAGCAAACCAAAAGACCTTGTGATTTTAACAAGTGTCATGTCAATATCCAAAAATAACAATCTGTCAATCACCTCAGTCTGTTCAGTTTGCGTTCATTTTCCCCCTCAGTTTTAATAAAACAGTTACGTCCTCAGTGTCAAAATGAGACTAAAAGCTAAAAGCAATATCAGACAAAAACGCTCCTCAGACTCTTCAGCCAACAGATGGAATCCAATACATCATATAGGTCTAAGAAATAAATAAAATGTGAGCACAATTAATGATACAATTGCAATAACAATACGTTACAATACGTTGCACAGAACTTCATGATATCGTCATTTCAGATGAAGGGCAGGGGCCTTTTCAACTCTATAAGAAATAATGAATAATTATCTACAAATGATGAATCCAATGATGAATGATGTTGCAAATTGTGTCCACAAACTTGCCATATTCATCTAAGAGTTTACAATCATTGAGGTTGACTTACAGCACCACCTTCTGAAGCTATTATGAAAAAAATATTACCATTATTTATATTATTTGTGCCAATTTTTCTTCCATGTTCTCAGTGTTAGATATGAACCATAAACCTGGTCATGCAACCCACTGAACTGAAATATACTGCACAGAACATTCTTCAACAATTAGCTAAAAAGTAGAGTTTGAGATACTTGGGAGGCACTTCTTCATAATACCTGTCAGCCCACTCTTTCTAGTCCAGTCTTGTAAGAAAAAAGAAGTCATAGCAGAGGTGACTTTTGGATGTGCAGATGTTATTACCAGTGCTGTTCCCTTGAGGGGTCAGCGTGAATCATTGTTGAGGGGATGTATCTAGTTAACTGTGTCTGTCACCTGTCTGCTTCCTCTTTTACCCACACACTCTCTCTCTTGTGTTTATCCTCCTAATCCTGCCTGCGCTATCATTCTGTCTGCACCGCTCTTTCTCCTTTACCTTTTGCTTCTCCCAACCCTTCAATTTCCCTGTCACCGCCTACCTCCATCCTCTCTCTTGCGCGCAGTTTCTCATTCTCTCTCTCTCCCTCTCCTCCTCAAATGGTTCATGCATATTCATGAGGGTGTTATTTGCATTGCTGGATCCTGAAAGGGCTTGAGTACACAAAGGTGACAGGCATCAAGCTCAGGATAGCTGCCATGTTGGTGTGGTTTAGGCGCTCAGGGCGAGGAAAAATAGACCAGGCGAGAAACGATGTGCGAGACGAAGAGAGACCAGAGGGATTTTGTTGTTTGTTAGTGTTGCAAAATGATTGACGTTATCAGCCAAATTATAATTAATGTGTCTCTGGGTAGGAGCTTGGACAGAATGAGAAATATTTGGGGTGTTTTTAGCACTCCTTTGCTGACACAAAAATGATACTCTACTACTTTAGTTTAGTCTTGAGACGAAATGTTTCCCGCTCCATGTTTATGTACGTACCTCTTCCGTCTGGAAAAATATGAAATATACATATTGCCTATAGTTTTTCCCTGACCTAAGGGAGATAAATATTGTAATTAGCACCCTTCTTACATATTATTTTTTATGAACCTTTCATTTAATTAAATATGTTATGTATACATATACGCATCCTGGACAAATACACTGACATATATATGTACACTATTTTACAAAGTGTGGATCTTTGATTTGTTGAGCTCTACCACCTTCTTCACGTATGTGCTTTGACCACCGTAAGGAATGCTTTTTGTCTATACAGTTTATGTCTTCAGGTTCTTGACATATTTACATTCATGACAGTGATCCTGTTTGCATGGACTCCTTTTGAGGCCAACTCTAATTTAGTCCCTTCATTTAAAATAATCTTTTCCTCTGCTGCCTGCTGTTGGAGCCTGGTTTGCCAGAGTTGATCCGGGAGGCTTCAGATGCAAATGGTTTTGTATTGTGTCACAATATTGTTATTGTCATTGCCACTGCGTGTTGTTGGATTGAGTTTCCTTATTTAGCACTCGGGGTATGCAAAGGTTTGTTTAGGGCAGCTCTGAGCTATGCCTGTTTCTGTGTGTTTTATATACATGAGCATTTACCTCCAAGTTACCTCAGGAGTTATAAAAAGCCATTAAAGGATACATTTTATTCTAACAAGCGAAGGGGGTATTTTTACTCAGAGAGGAATTGCTCTCCGTAGCCTAGCGCCTTGGGACTCATGTAACATTTTTATTCTCTTGGCCTGGGACCCAAGCTAATGAAAACGTATTGTCTGCTTTATTATTGTGGGAGCCACTTGAAATAAGCTACAGATGTTCTTATTGTAGACGTCCCGATATTTACAATATGCACATACGCAGCCACTTGTTTTACAGTGTAATCGTTAAAGGAAATAATTCTCTGACTATATGCTGTAGACAGCAAATTCCACATTCACTGAAAATGGGTTGGGTACTAAACCTAATGGATGACATAATCCATACTGTTTGTAAAGTGTCATTATGTGAATTTAGCACCATTCTGCTGGAGCAGACAGCAGCATTGACTAACAAACCAATGACCACCCACTTCAAAGTCAAAGTTTCATTATTTTTCCCATCGTCATTTTGGGATGAAAAAATATTTAATTTTTGAGTTTGAAAGCTTATAGGGGCAAATGGGCTTTGTGGCGATTATTAATAAAAAAAAAGACCAGTATTTTTCATTATTTATTTTTATTTCATTAATTTAGGATGAATATAAATCTTATATATATATATATATATATATATATATATATATATATATATATATATATATATATATATATATATATATATATATATATATATATATATATATATATATATATATATATATATATATATATATATATTATATATATATTTTTTTACATTGAATAGAAATAAAATGCAAAGTCATAGCAACATTTTGCAAAAAGAATATAATTGCATTAAGGATATTAGTATCCACATAAATCTAGGTAGCCTCCACTGTGCTGGGAAACTGGAAAACTGACATAGTTGGGGGAAATATGTAACGCGTTAGTTTTGTCCTCACTCCAAAGAAAAATACACTTGCATGTATACAATGCATGTTTTGAAAAGCTCCTTCTTCTTTGTTATAACCACTATTTTGTAGCTGAGGAGTAAAAAGTAGAGTAACAGCGATGCAGTGAGTTTGATTTATATAAACTACAGCTCTATATCACGCGCATTCTCTTGTTGTGTGTCGCTGCTCTTGCTAATCCACTACTTTTGTTTTAATGAGGTTTTTCATTGCAGGGCAGACCTACACATACTTATTGTATGGCATTTTATTGTGGTAATCGGTCAAAATGAAAGATAAATTAAGCTCAGTCAAACGCATTTACATCTGTGTTCTGGAACTCAAAGGGATTGTAGCAAACTAGATAGGTTATATAATTATGTTAACTATTAGTAACGCAAGATTACTCTAATGCGTTATAACAAAGTAGCGCAGTCACGTAACGTGTTAGTTTCCCAGGGCATTAACAAGGTAATGTAACGAGTTACTTTTAAAATGTAACACTACGTAACATTGAAAACTGACTTCTGTTACTGGAGTTCAAGTTGGGGGGGGGGACTAATGAGCTCCATACACTTTGTACTATACGTCTGTGCATGTCAGGCATCTCAACATTTGAGTGTTATTTTTAATATTTACTTAAAAACAGCTTTCATGAAATGTTCACTTGTTTATCAAACAAAAATGATTTACAAAGAAGGTGAGCTTGGTATGCTCCAATTTTTCTTGAAGACATTTCATATTGGCAATACTGAATAACAACAAAACCTGCCTTATAATGTACATGTTTGGATCGACAGCCAACTGCAACAAAAAACAATGCAAGGAATTGTGTTTCAGATTAGGAGTTCTTGTATTTCAGATTAGGAAAAAAAGTAGTGCAACTTCAAAGCCATCTTTGATAAAGTAGCTTGTTTTTCTCCATAACATTCTTTCTTTTTCTGGTCTTGTTCCGACTCGCGTCACTTCGACTTTTAGTACATCTTCCTATTCAGTGCGCTCTGCAGGGTTTCCCACAACAGGCCCTGGCTCAGAACAATGCCATTTCCTCAGGGCGTGTGTATGTTTGTGTTTGAACCACTGGGTGCCTGAAGAAAATTGTTTAACTGTGAATTATCTATCCGCTGAAGAGGTAGGACATACTATGATTATGATTATGTTTTTATTTGTGTCTCTATTATTGCGACCCACAGGTGCGGTTTAACTTATGCACATCACTTATAATTGCATTGGCACAAGCAGTGCACACATACATATTTATGCTATTCAGGTTCAGGTTTAACTTTATTCTCCTCAAAGGGACTTTATCTTGGGCTCACAGTGCTGCAGGTCACATTCCACACAACAACCAGACACACACACAGCATCAACAGTCAGCTGGTCTGCACGACAAAAATACTCAATTACCATAACATAATGACCCCAATAATGTGGTTGTGAGGGTAAAGTGACAAGAAGACATTGCACCTTCCCAATAAGGATACATTAATTACAGTAAAAGACAGTCTCAAAATAATTACAAGCAATTGAAAATAACTCAGACTATATGGATTTGTAAACCGAAGCAACAGATGTTGGTACAAAGGAAAATTTAAATATGTAGCTTTGTTGCTTCAATGCACGATGACGCCTCCCTGAAGATAAGCGCTCATATTCGCGGTATAGCAAGTGGGAAGGCTTTGATTATGCTTTTGTCCTGTGCCAGGACTGACAGGCCAACAGACAGGGAGCTACAAAAAGTTCAGCAATGGTATTGATCTCTGCGCTTGTCAAGGAAACCTAGCAAAACCGACCTACTTATTTTTTATTCCTACCGAATTACTTTTGCTAAGAATATCGAAACACTTTTCCAAGTCTTTCCAAAGAGTGAGTCTGGTCACCATGCCCTCCGTCCCACCTTGAGTCATGCCTAAGTAAAACAAATGAGCTCATTGGTAATCTACATTTAACAATATTTTGTGAAATTGATTTAGTAGAAATCGGCAATGTTTTTCAGTCAACATGTGATCTAAAAAAATCTAATCTAAATCGACTTCATTCCTTCATGTTGTCCTCATAAGCAGTGTCCATGTTTGGCCAATGTTTTAATAACTATAATGTTTCACCAACAGATTTTAAATACAATTTACCGGTAGCTGATAAGTGCCGAGCAAGCACTTTTTTTTTTGGTCAGATTCCCTACAGTAAAAATATGTGAACACTTTGATTATACTCAAATTGTGAAGCCCTTCAAGTTTTTATAAACTATTTGCATTAATTTAACCTAATAGTACTATTGCAATTAGAGCCATGTAATAGTTTAGTGATTACATATAGAGAGAATGGATCAAACCTGGCAACGAGAACACTCATCTAATGACCGGGTCTGATGAAATTAGACTTCTTGTGGATTCTTTCCGCGGACCCACGCTGTTCCCGGAGGTGCTCGGAGGTCAGTGTAGCATAGTGCAAAACTAAAACGCTAGCCCAGAAGAGTTTTCGGTTTAGTTGAAATGTATGTTCATTATTATCAATATTAACCCGGGCCAGTGGACTAGTGAACTTGAACGCAGATCTAATTTGCAGCAGATGTGTTGTATTGCAGTGAAATAGTACAGATACATGTCTGGTTCCATGATTGACCACCATGCCTGGTGTTTGCTCGTTTATCAGTGCTAATGTGCCAGGCTAATTTCCCCATTAAGCTCACTGTAGAACATTAGCTTAGCAAATTAGCACTGATGAAATGGGCTATTATTCATATAGAAATCCACGCTTCAATACCCCTCTTATTTTGGTTGTTTTATCTTCCATTCTATTCTGTATTTTCATTTTTACTGGCACTTTATGACTGCGCGGCATGCAAGGTGAAGAAAGGTTGGTAACCTGTGCAGCATTCTCAAATAAGCCTCGTAATCAGAAGGCAATGTACATACAGGCTTTGTGGCTCAATAGATAAAGCCGTCAGCCCAGAACTATGGGTTCAATATATTGAAGTATATATAGAAGTACGATTGATTCACATTTTCTATGAGTATTACGCAGTAAAAAGACGTCACATTGCTTCTGTTCCTTTTATTATTTGCCTTTCTCTTCCAGTTTAAAACTGGCAAAACATAATAGTATAAAACTAGTCTCTTTTCTTTAGATAGGTAAATCCACATTCTAAGCCCCTTAACTACAGTACATCATAATGTGGAAGCAAGTGGGCAAGGCCAAGAAAGGCAAGTTTATCAAAGTGATTCATACAACAGGAAAACATACATTAACATTACAAAGACATGACAGAAATCACCAAACAATTGAGATGTAAAAGAGTGCAAATAAAATCCACAATAATAAAACAATAATATATATATTATTTTGGCCAATTTGTTAGTAGCAGAATATGTGGGAAGGCAGAAAGTGATGAAGAAAAAAAACATGCCTCTCCAACACAGAGTAGTCCGGACACTGGCTTTATCTCCCCGCGTTCAAATAGGTGTGACTGACAGGTGGATTAGCCAATCAAGGACATGAATGGTCTGTCCGTATCAAAACAAAGATAGCTGCTTACGGGGAAAAAACTTGGACTGAAAAACTTAATCAATTAGTGAAGCACTAAATACTGTTTATTTATAAGATAAGTGTTAATATTTGATTTGTTCTAAATTGCCCATTCTCCACTCCTTATGCAGCGCTGAAATGAACAAAGTCGATTACTCCGCTCTGTTTGAGCCTGGCCTGAGACACAATGTAGTGGGTTGTGACCAGACTGTGAGATCTTCTGTCTTCAAAAAGAACCAGTCTGTATCCCACGAATGAAGATTGACCTGCATATTATACAATCCATCTGACACACGGATGTGAAATGAAGAAGGAACATGGAGAAACAAAACCAGGCTTTTATGAAGTAAAACTTAAACATGATCTATCACTCTCAGCCCTATATGTCTACACTCCATCTGTTACTGACTGAGCCTCTCTGTCATTCTTATCTTCCATCCTGCTCATTTTTCATAATCCCGTCTCCCTCCCTTCACAGTGCCCCCTCTGTGTCGTCTAATTAGTATTTATCATGTGAGTGCTGCACAGGGCTAATTAATTAAAGTACCGTAGTCATCTGGTGATTAGTCGCTCAACATCCTGGTGGAAGAGGGACTCATCTTCATCTGCCCATGCAACACGAGCTTCCATGATACCTTACACTCCTACATGCAGCCAGGCTGGTTGTTCTTGTTTGTCACTAGCAACAACCACTAAATAACACTGTGAGTCCTTGGTCATTTTACTGGGGCTCTGATGTTTTGTATTTACTTCTGTTTCGTGCAGCCATTGTTCACTCATATTGTGGATATTTAATACCAAGGGTGATTAGAGAGGTCTTTTACGTCAACCATGTTAAAGTTCAAATACACTTTACTGTGGGTAATTCTCCTCTGCATTTCACCCGTGCTTTAATGCCGTTTGGGCAACCTGTCAGGAGCAGTGCTCATCTCCAGATCTTTAGCCAGGCTTGGTCAGGACTACATTAGCTAAAGGATTAAACCGACCATGCTGCCATCGATACCCCATGGCTCACTTTAGGCTCCTCTTCAATTACTTTACAGTTTTCTTGCAGAAGACCTGGATAGTAGACCATTATCAGACATCTAGTTATTATAAAAGAGTTCATTTTCACCCTTTTGTTGCCATAAATGTCTATATCTAAAATGCTGGTTGTATATTGTATATATTTTATACTAATGGTACAGCAATCTAGAATCTGGCACTTTTCCTGTCACGCACTTCCTGAGATATCGCTTGTAGATTGCGCATACCAAATAAATACTGCATAATCCATCACAGAATTGTATAGTGATTGCTTTTGGAACAAGAAGCTATTAGATGGATAAGCAGAAAATGAAGCTTGGTCTAAAAGAGGTTGAAAAACAGTATGTCGTAAAGATGCCAACATGAGCCCAATGAATGTGCTTCCTGGTTGCTGTAAAGTCACTATGCTTGATGTGTGCCAGTGTGAAGCACAGGCCTAACATAATGTGAGTTAAATGCTTAATTTCAGAGATAAAACAGCAAACGGACCACTGTGCAAAACGGCGAATAAAGACCTTTCCCGGAGTGACGAGTTCAGAATTGTTGCATACTCTGCCTAGTACACATGTAACCATTCTACCCCATTCTTGGGAAGGACAGCAACATAAAATAATAAGTGTTGTTGTGTGTTGTTGCGTGGTCAAATTGTTGTTGCATTTGCTAACAATTACTTAAAGTCCATATCTCACTTCCAGCTCTATTCTCTAAAGTTCCTTATAGAATTTGTGGAGCTTGTTAAAAAAAAAAAAAAAAAAATTCCAAACTGTTGCTACATGTGGTAATGTTTTCTAACAAGGTTCTGGTGTTACTCATGTGTGCTCTAGCGGTTGTCAGCCCTGGTTGGACTGCCAGGGCAAATTCTACATTGGTTTCCCTCATATTCAAGCATTTTAGTGACGTCTCTTACTAACTGTATTTACTGCCAAGATCCAGCTACTATATTGCTCTTTAAGCCCTCTGAGATCCAGAAGCTGAACTCCTTAGTCAATTGCTTTGTGCAAAGAAAACAATGGCCAAGCAAAAACTCTGTGCAGCCTAATGCAGATAAAACAAAAGCACTGATTATTGCCCCCGGTGACTCCATTACAGGGATGAATCAGTATTTGGGTGACCTACAGGCCTGTTTGGTAAACCAAGCCTTAGACACCTGGGTGTTACATCTAACAAAGACAGTTCATGCACCACGCTAAACAGTTGGCAATGAACTGTTTATTTGAAAACATCTCCAAACTTGAAATTCATGCCTTTGTGTCTTCATGTTTAAACTATTGTGATCATTTCTTTTCCTTTCTAAACAAGAAGGAGCTCTTCTGCAGCTGCCAGACCTCTGCAGCGAGGATCTTGACCCACACAAATAGGCCTCACATTTCCCCTCTTCTCAAAGCTCTTCATTGGCTGCCAGTCTCCTTCCAGATACAAGTTAAAATGTGCATGGCCTTTGTATATCAGCGATCTGATCCAAACCTGCACTCCCTCTCGCACACTGAGCTCTTTGGATCAGAAACTGCTGAATGTTCCTTGCACCGTCCAGACTTCCCCTCTCCCTGTACTCACTTCAGTCTACAATGACAATTGTACAATGACAATTGTAGACTGATTTTTGAATTTTAAAATCCATCTCAAAGATTTCTTATTGTTTCAAGTGTTTTAATTACAGCAGATAAAGAGACTGATTTGACTGACATATTGTTGTATGCGTTTTGCCTATTGTAAGTTGAGTGTTATTTTTCGGTATTTTAACTATTTTGTTGTGAAGCACTTTGAGACTAACCTGCCAAGATGAATTCTCGATGAATTCACAAACTTGTGAATCCATTTTGTTAGGCTCCCGCTGATTTGTTTGCCGTCCACACAGTGGTTTAACGGGCCCATCATTTAGGGCCCCAGGTAGGACTGTTGTGACGCTTAGACCAATCAGCGTGAAGTATTTTTTAAAGTCCGTCAGTTTTGGGCAAGAGCTTTCCCAGATTGGTTCGAAGAACTCGTGAGACACACATCAATCTGGCATGAGCCAGGTTACTTCGTCCTTGTCTGTTAAAGGTGCTATATAAATAAACTTTGCTTGCTTGCTAATGGTTGGTGGCAGACGCAAATGCTACCGTTGAAAATGCATTAGAGCCAACACATGAAGTGTTACTGCCTTTTAAAATGCATCTGGTTTTCTGTTTGCAAACAGTGGAAGGGCCCACTGAAGGGTAAACAGAATGTTCAGGCCATGAGTCTTTGGGTTTACTTAAAGGACAGATGCTTTTTTACTGTGTCATATGTGAATGAATGAGTGATTTTGAATGCATTTGGGCTCCATGTCACTGGAATCAGACCTTACCCAGAAGGCTGCAGATTTCATCATTGCAAATTTATGTTGAGTCAAATAATACAGAAAAAGGACAACTGGCCATTGATTTATGTTTGGTAGATTTTGTTGAACAATCAAAAACAATTGGGAGATCAACTGTACTACTGTAAATTGTATTAAGTTATATGGAGTCACAGGAAGCTAATTTCACCTCACACTCTGCAGTCCTATCTGGATTTACATGTCTGGCATTGACATTTCCTTTGCTGAACACTGCAGTTTGTATAGGCCTCAAAAGTACTTTTAACTCATTGAGTGTCTGCGTGATGTCACGCAGGCACTATATGTTCTTGTATTTCACGTATTTTGTATTATTATAATTTCCATGATTTTACATTTAGCCAGTTTCAACTCCTTAACGCTTCAACCGATTTCAACATGTTATACCTCATTACGATCGCTTTCACAGTAGTACGTGTGCTATTACTTTTGACATTTGGAAAACCTGTACTTTTTACAGAATTTGCAAAAGTATTAGTACTCCATTTAGCCAGTTTCAACTCTTTAACGCTTTAACTAATTTCAACAAGTTATACCTCATTACGATCGCTTTCGCAGTAGTACGTGTGCTATTACTTTTGACATTTGAACAACTTGTACTTTTTGCAGAATTTTCAAAAGTATTAGTTTTCCCCATTTAAATGAATTTGGGCATTATGAGTGTCTGCGGAATTCTTTAGACTTTATTCTTTAGGCTTTATTCTTTAGAGAGAGAGAGAGAGAGAGAGAGAGAGAGAGAGAGAGAGAGAGAGAGAGAGAGAGAGAGAGAGAGAGAGAGAGAGAGAGAGAGAGAGAGAGAGAGAGAGAGAGAGAGAGAGAGAGAGAGAGAGAGAGAGAGAGAGAGAGAGAGAGAGAGAGAGAGAGAGAGAGTGAGAGGGGGAGAGAGAGGGGGAGAGAGAGGGGGAGAGAGAGGGGGAGAGAGAGGGGGAGAGGGAGAGGGGGAGAGGGGGAGAGAGGGAGAGAGAGGGAGAGAGCGGGAGAGAGAGAGAGAGAGAGAGGGGGGGAGAGGGAGAGACCCAGACACTCCAGCAATGGCTTCAGCCATTGCAGATTTTCTAGTTAGTTATCATCATTATATT
Source organism: Eucyclogobius newberryi (assembly GCF_026437365.1). Taxonomy (NCBI): domain Eukaryota; kingdom Metazoa; phylum Chordata; class Actinopteri; order Gobiiformes; family Gobiidae; genus Eucyclogobius; species Eucyclogobius newberryi. The sequence goes on from NW_027316278.1 coordinate 22,873,752, forward strand.
TTCTATGATAAAGTGATTCTCCCATTTGCCAGAAGGTTGAAGATGCAAAAATGGTTTACCACCGAAGAGTCTGACGTGAAGAATTGAAGTTGATGTATAGATATATTTTCAAATAATGATCTAGCTTTTGTGTGCGGTCTTCTGTGTTCATTAAATTTTCCAGTATCACGCAATCTCATCCAGCTTTGTGTAAAATGTCGCTTTCTTTTTTGTGTCACTATAAGGAGGGACGTTGCTGTGCATTTTACTCATGTGCACCATTAGCCGCGTAAAAAGCCGCGAGGAGTCAGAGCGTGGTCGTGAGGGAGAGTGGCCGTAATGACTACTCCAATGTAGAGTGATACGAGAGATGGAGAGAGGTGCCAGCTGGGAAGAAAAAGGCTGTGACCCATAGCTTTAGACCAGAGCGTGGATCAGACAGATTATATTGTTAATGAATTTTCTTCTGAGCGGCTTATGGCAAGAGCCTGGCAACATGTACAGATAAAACATAATGTGTTAAACTAGTAAATTAAACATTTCCTACATTCTTTCGTTCTATCTTCTGTCACCAGTGTGTCCCTGTCAACCAAGCATGCATAATATATAAAGCCACTTCCATGGACATGTTGTTACTTTGCCTGGAATGCTCCCAGTGCCACTAGTTTGCATTCAATCAAAGTCAGGTGTATTTTATTGTACAAAAATACATGTCTGGACATGGGGTTTCTGTGTGAATATCTAGTTTAGTATTAGCCATGCCCCCAAGTGTACTCTTAATTTAGTAACTCATTATGATAGCAGGATTAAAGCCATTAATGAAAACTTAATTTGGAACATAAATCAGGTTATCTGTGCATATTAAATTATATATATATATATATATATATATATATATATATATATATATATATATATATATATATATATATATATATATATATATATATATATACATGGAATGGAACGTCAAATAGAGCGGTACAATTTGATGCATAAAATACACCATAATTGACACCACAGCAACCTTTATTTTTCCATCAGAAGCTTAATACATATTTTTTGTGAGTGTAAAGACAATTAATATGTAAATGAGACTCATCTGTCATCTGATTGATGATGATATGGAAGAAAGTTGTAAATAAGGCCATCTGACTTTGTGTTGATTAATTTGTTCAACAACTAATTTTATTTGCAAGTTTTCTGTTTTATTTAAAGAAAAAATGTTTGAAAAGTGTTAAAAAGTTAATTTGTTAAGAGTTTTTTTTAAATAGAATGTTTACAAATACATTTTAAATAAATAATCGTGTTATATCAATGGAAAATATTGATTATTAGTCACTTTCGTGTTTTGCTATGCAATTTTGAAATTGCTATACAATGTATGGATTGTTTAGCTATACAAGTGAAAATTCTTAATCTGAGCCTTGTAATCTGAGCCCTATATATATATATATATATGTATATATATATATATATATATATATATATATATATATATATATATATATATATATATATATATATATATATATGCTCTCTCTCTCTCTCTCTCTCTATATATATATATATATATATATATATATATATATATATTGGCTCTATATATATATGCTCTATATATATATATATATATATATATATATATATATTGGCTCTCTATATATATGCTATATATATATATATATATATGATATTGTCTCAATGTCATTGAAGTTTCAGTAAATGTATCTACCTTCTTGTGATTCAAACATGACACTTCCTTATATCATATCATATTTTGTCCAATCTTTGTGAATGAATTCAGGGACTCCATTTGGACAGCTTGTTCTTGTTAGCTGTCTTTAGTCACAATGCACTATGCTGTAGCTTCAATATTCTTCTTTAAAGTTATTATTACAATTTATCTCTGCATATTTTCTGGTTACTGTGCACATAATATACTAAATCGGTCAATAAACACTTCTTTATCCTTTCGAATAATAAAAATGAGAAATTTGCATAAACACTGCTTTTTGGCACCGGGGACTTTACTTAATAAAAGCTACTGGTAGCAGGTGTTGAGAACAGCAGACAATAAAGCTTGCATTTACAGCTTGCAGATGGAATCTTAACTGAGTTTATCAGTGTGACAGCAAAACAAAATTGTTTTTTATTTAGATTTATGACTACATTTGACTGTAACCACACCTCAAGGTTAGGGTTAAGTTCAGTAATAACACAGTGATCTTACAGCTAGCCAAAGGGCACAGATAAACTATGGATGTATTTTGAACAGATTTGGACCAGTTTCATAAGCCAGCCCTGGGCCTATGAGTGACAGCTGCCTGCACTATGTGTGGAGCTATGATTGACTGTTAACATGGCAACAGTATAACAACACAGCACACATGAAAGCATGGGAGAATGAGAGGATCCCATTGGTGCATCAGCCACAAACAACAGTCTGTGTTGATTGAATACAAGAAGTTGTCCACTGGGTGGCAAAAATAATGTTAAGTGAATAATACTAATGCACCTGGAAAATACATCTGGAACAATAGTCATTACATATTTTGTCATTTAATTGTGAAGGTCTGCTGCACATTCATTCAGGTTTTTGTGTATTCCCTAACAGCAACTAGGGGTGTCAGACGGGGCAAGACTGTCATTCCCCATTTTGAGTAATTTGCTGAATTTGCTAGTCATTAGCTTGATAACAATTTGTTAACAGAAATGGTTAAAACTGTTGTAGCCTTAGTTCACCCTGCTATAGTCAAACACATACATACATTACACTAGTCAGTTGGCCTCAATCTTTCTCTGCACTGAACATTTGCTCAGGTTTATAAACGATTACATGTTTTCATTCTGTTGAGCAAATGTATAACTTAAAATATACATTGGTTATTGTCTGTTATTATATTGTTATTTATTGGCTGCCAGTCTTTCTGGGGTCCTCTCAAACATTGCCATTACACAATTCATCACATTTAGGCTGTCCATCTATACTCTGGTGTTAATAACCAAGTATAATGTCAGAGGTGCGTTATGGTAAAATTTATTTGCAATAAGCTTAAGCATTTCAGAATGATAATTGTATGGAAAGTGCCTACTTTTAGAAAAGAGAAGCAAACTAACTCGTCCACTTGTCGGCTCCAGGGAGCGCAAACTCAACTAGCCTTTTCCAAGGTGCACTCCAGTTCCTCCACAGGAAACGTGTACTTGATTCTACAGTTTGTGATTGATGTGTAGTAACAGAAAGGTGCAGCTAAACTGATCTGTTTAGTAACATGCACCCAACATTATCAAGTTTGACATCCATTGCAGGCTTTGATGTAAACTTATAACTAATCCAAGCTCATTTGTGTTTGTTTTGATTGGGAATAGAATAAATCTCCAAACGTTTAAATGTTGACCTTATATTTAGTAAAATTATCTTTATTCTTATATTACTACGACTTATTCTTCTAAAATTACCATGTTTTTGGGATTCAAATTTATTCTCAGAAAAATACAACTTTAAAGTTGAGATGTTATGACTTTATTGTTGTAGTGCCTATAATATATGTAGATATTTGTATTAATTTATTAAAATATAAAACATGTCATAATTTTCCAGCTTGAAGGCCAGTGATCTTTGTTCACATTCAGCAGCTTCCTCTATCAAAGTGCGTTTCTCCAAGTTGCAGAGCATATCAGATGTAGTTTGTCCACGTACATGTTACATCTGAAGGGCATGCACAAATTTAATTTGCACTGACTCACATTGAGGGATCACAAGGACACAGTTCAAGCGTGTGTATTTATATATGCGTTGTTGCAACAAATATTACAGTTGAGCCAATAATCTTAAAACTGAAAGGCAAAAACATCAACCACTTTTCAAACCATCTCAAGTGTACTTTGCTCGTGGTCAAAATCTAACTGTGAATAGTTTTGAACAACCCCATTGAGATGAACATTTATAGATGACTGATCCCGAGGGATACAGGCTTCAACCCGCTCTGAGTTTGTCCTTAATAAACAGCAGGAGAATAGCATGACACTATGACAGAACTTCCTCATGAATCATGCAAATATCCATCTCATCAAAAGAGAAAAGATGAAAAATGGCTCCCTATACTGTAAGGTATGGATGACACCAGTGACAAAAGGCTTCAGCAGAAAAAATGGTCGTTCTCTGCTTTGGGATTACACACAGAAGAAGAGACCTCATCCACTTATTGTCGAGCCATGGTGTTATTCTCATGTGGGAAGAATCTATTTGAAATGCTTTCTGCACCGCTCAAATGAACATGCATGAGCTAGACGCACAGCTCAACTGTCCGTCAGGCTGTCTGGCACCCTGTTACCGTGAAAACAATCCAGCCATATTTACAACCCAAAGGCATGTTGAGACGTTCATCAAAATGTACTTAATGAAGGCAAAAATCTGCAGAGAGTGTATCCCTCAAAAATGTATAAATCATATTTGGCTTTTTTTTCCTTTTTTCTTTTTTAGTTATACATTTAGTTACTTTTAAACAACATGTTTAAGTTATAATGTCTTTTGAAGAGGTCCTTTGACTTCCTTTTAAACAATGAAGAACCAAAAAGCCCCATTCTATGACTATGTGACATTTTAATCCATGTAGGAGTCTAAATATTTTTGAGCATTCAAGCCTCAAAACATATACTCAAACATGCATACATTTGATCAAAGACACCTTAAAAAAGTGCAGATGGTTGCAGAGCGTGACCTATGACGTTACAGATTTGGAGAATTCAGACTGGAGTGTTTCTGACGCTCGGAGGGGAGAGGACTTTATTTTTTAATGTATTTATTTTTCGAAAGATTTTTGGCCTGTAGGTTTTATTAGACAGGAAAGGACAGAGAAAATGAGGGATGAGAGAGGGGGGAGTGGGAGTCGGGAATGGAACTTTCGACACTGCAGCCGGTTGCACTTGGAGACTGGCATACGTGTGCTGTGCCTTAACCACCACCAGGCAGCACAGGAGAAGAATGAGGCGCAAATGAGGCTAAATACAGCTCCAGGTATGATTTTGATGAGGGAACAGTGTTACGCTCAAAAGAGTCAATTTTGCATAATGTGTAGCATGTGTAGAAAACAACGATCCAAATGAATGGCAAGGAAAACACATAATCAAGAACTTGAAATATATAATTGTTGATACAATGAATTGCTAATCAAAACCTTTCAAGTATTTAGCTGTTTGCCACCAACAAAACAATAATAATTAAGAACCCAATCATTTTTGTCCTATTCTTTGGGACATAATATGGCACTATTGTCTGCATAGATTTCTGTATGAACAGGAACAGTGTGCGGAGTCCCTTGTATCGTGAAAAGACTAGCATTTATGTATATCGTAAGCAGTGTGCAAACGTTTTGTAACATTGAAGTAGTATTAACACAACCACATCAAGTTATGCGAAGAAGTAAAAATAAAGAATTGAGTAAGTTTTTGGAATGAGTGCGACAGGAAGAAGAGAGTTCAATGGGGAGTTGCATAAGAGGCACAGACAGTCTAATGGGACGCAGGTAGGAGAGGCACCAGAGGATTCTGCAAAGTGCGTCAGTTTGAGAGGAACCTGTGGGATGGAAGTGTGTACTGCATGAGACAGAGCTGTGGGCGGGTGGAGGGGAGTTACATGCAAGACATTTGGAGAAAAGACGGAACGCGAAAAAGGATCTAGCGAGAGACAAGAGACGAGGATTGTGACAGCACAGGAAGAGCAGAAATTTTGATGTTTGTACAGAGTCATTTTCTAACAGTCAAATTGTTTGACAATGAGTGAAAGTTGGGAGTTCATCAAATTTGTTTTTCAAATGAGAAGAAGCAGCTGTCAACTCGGTCAACTAACAAGGAAGCTAAAAAGGGCTGCTTAACTGACATGCAGTGGATCGAGTCAAACAGACACATTGTTCTACTTCTCATTCCAGTTCACTTTACTTAGAAAGGGATCTGAATAGTACTCTACAGAATGCCAGGAACAATTGACTTAAAGCAAATACAATGTAAACATGCCTTGTATAAAATAAGATAATCCTTTATTGTCTCCCACGGAAAATAATTGTCCTGGGACAGGGGTCACATGCAGCATCACCAACAATACAAGTGTTTTTAAATCAACATCACCATTGAACACAAATTGGAGACCAAATAGACACAACAGGGGCTTGGTTGTCACTACATCATAAGCATGCGATTTCATTGTCATTGATATTAAGGCCACATGCCAGGAGTCATTGTTCTCCTTTGGGAAGGCTTTTTTTTTGCTACAAGGGTAAGGTTCCTAGAGCAAAAAGATTTATCCTGTATCGGCCAAAGGTTGGAATAAGGGAGTGCATGCTGGGCTCAGTTCATCAGCAAAGGTCTTCAGCATAAAGGCCAATGGATAGCCAATGGATTTCTATCAGATTTCTATCGGATTTGTGCCGCCATTCATGCACCAGCGTATATATAGACACTAGCAATGCGTAATCCCACGCATTTAGGCCGGATAGCTCAATGGAAAGAAACACATTGTGGGCGGGACAGGACTAAATGCTCCTTGATTCCCAACACCAATTTAAAAAAAGCAAGTGATCTGTGCGCACAAGGTAACCACGTTATCTATACAGTTTTATTCAGTTGTTGCCAGTGGTGGCTGCTGATACAAAATATATGGTCCAAATAGCACCCCCATAGATATGACAGTCAGCTGCGGCGGCACGCAAAAACATAATTTTTAATGTGCGTAAAATTCTCTTTATAATAAATTTAAGCTTGACAAATAGATCAGCGCAGTGAAAACTAGATTTTCACAACTTTTAGGCAAAGTTAAACCTTATTTGTCCCCTAACCAAATGGAAACGGTAGTTCACGCCCTGATAACATCTCGCCTGGACTATTGTAATTCACTGTACTTCAGCCTTGACCTGTCCTCAGTCCACAGACTACAGTTGGTCCAAAATGCAGCAGCGCGCCTGCTCAGCAAGACCAGCACCATATAACCCTGTCCTCGCTCCACTGGTTATCTGTTGATTTTATTATCCAGTTCAAGATTGTACTGCTTGTTTTTAAGTCACTGCACAATCTAGCACCTTCTTACCTTTTGGAAATGCTTATTTTGAACACTCCAGGCAGAACACTGAGGTCGGCTGGCCAACTGCTCATGGACTGCCCCAGGTCTGGATCAAAAACTAGAGGAGACAGAGCTTTTTCTGTGGCTGGTACTAAACTTTGGACCTCTTATCCTCTGAATGTAAGAGGAAGAGACTGTGTACTTCTGTCATTGCAGCATTGCTAAAAAAACTCTTTTTGCACTGGCTTTTAATTCAAGCAGAGCTAGACATTTTTATGACACATTCATTTCAAGTTACATTTGTTTTTAATTTCCTGATTTTCAGTAATACACTATCTATTGTGTTATAATTTTGCACTTGTATAGGGTTATTGAACTTGTGCAGCATTTTGGGGCAGTCTATCATTTTATATGGGCTATATAAATACATTTGACCTTTGACCTTTTGAAATGTTATTATTTCTAGGCAAATGGTCCTCTTCAAGGTAAAATTTCTCTGCCTAGAAATATGCATAGCTCAAACTTATTGCTCTTCATAAGCGTTGGGTCTTTGCACTTTGGCTGGTGCATTATGGGATTGTTGTCTGACTTCTGTTTTTGTAAGATTGTGAGTTTTCTGACTTTGTGCTGCAGGGTCCAGACTTTCCTGCTATACCTTTGCTTTCATTGTCAGAGTGCCAATCAACTACAATGACTTTAGAACTTTCATCTGTGTCTCTGTACCCTTGAAGTACTTCAGGTCTGTCATTTGGACATTCATACTTCAAGGCATATCCCATGCTCAGCGTTGGGAATAATACTTAATACTGATATATCTGCATAAAATGTATTCCGTTACTTGGTCCCATCAGAGTATTGTATTCTGATTACTTTGAATTCTTACACAATAATATAACTTATAATATTGTGCAGCTTGATAAAAACAGCACGTTTTTTTTTCATCCTTTGTTTTGAATTTATTCATCACTGATTAGGTAAGAAAATATTGCCACAAGAGTTATGTTTTCTATTGATCTCACTACGTTGTAATTTTTGAAGCCTAATTACATACATAATCAAATTCGACTTTTGATTTTAAAACTACCACATACAGGTACCCAACATGTATATTCTGAATACCAAATTCTGAATGTATTTTAAAGAACAAATCTTAGGTTACTTTCCAACACTTTCCATGTCATAATGTTTACTTTGCCTTCCTAAAGTCAGAAGAAGGGACATGAGGGAGGAGAGCGTCACTCTGATGGGCGTAAACTGGGCTGGGTGAGTTTGCACAGCTGATTGAAGACCACTCACTTTTATTTGTTGAATTGTGTTCATATTTTACTCTGGGGACTTTTTCCACAAAGTTCTTGTCTTTTGAAGTCTTTGAGTTAACGAAGTGTTTTTTCTGCCTGGGCTGCTGAAGAAAGATAGCAACACAAAAACACACACATCCAATAATTAAAAGTCCTTTTACATACCTGGTTGCAAAAGTTCTTGGCATACAGTCAAAACAAATGCTATTTTCATTGTTTTCAAACTTTTTTCTTTTTTCATGTACTAAATTAAGTTGGTTTAAATTTCCCTACGAGTGAACTTCAAATTACGGCAACACTGTTTTGACAGAATAATTCATTATTCTTTTTTTGAGTAGACTTTGAAAAAAAAAAACAGTAATTGCTACAGGCAATTTAGGGATGGCAAAGTATAGAACTATCAAAGTTCTTAAATAAATGTAACTGTATTGAAAACAAGAACACCAAAAGAATAAAACATACACAGAAATATGGCTACAACCTACAGGGACTAGTTGGCGCTCTCCTGCTGAGTGGCGAGGTGAGCCAGCAGGAGTAATTACACCTCTTCAGAAATCCGGTCCCCCTTTCCCTTTCACAATAGGCCTCACAGCTCCAGAGAGAGAACCCAGACCAATGTAGGGACACGCCATCAGACCAAGTGCGAAAGTCTCTACAACGTCAACAGCCCCAGAAGAACAAACAGACAGTATCCTGGCTGTGGCAAATGGCATTTCAAATTATGAAGCATCGAAGTCTAAAAACATCTTACACAAATGTATTGCAATGTATTTCCTCCTTTTATCTTGTATTTTAGTGAATTTGATTAGGATTTAGCTCAATGTAAACTGAAGTATTGATGTAAACGTCCAGTATGCAGGTCAGAGGGCAGGACAGGATGCATACAAGCTTATAAAGACAAATAGATATACACTACATCAACGGTATAATAATGTTCTGATAAGTCTACCTTCTATTCTTTTCGTTTCTTTTTTCTTGAATATAGTTGTAACCTTGAAATATCTACTTCCAAAAATATGTCCGGCGCTGGATCAAATGCTGACATGTTTCTTTTAAGTTTATTTCCTCACAAAGTTGCTGAGTGCCTGTTTTGGGGCGGACTTTCCTACACAGTTATTTACCTGTGCTCCGTGCCACCTGGGAGCAGCTCGCCGCAGTGTTAGGCGTCTGTGGGGGTGCAGCTGCCAGAGCAGGTGCCTCTTCATCACTGCAGAAACAAACAAGCTTCTCAAGTGTTAGGGACCGTGGAGTGGCCAGATTTTGAGCTTTTGTTGTTCAGGAGGACTTTCATTAAGAGATGCTTCTGGTGGCTTCTTTAGTTCCTTTGTACAGACCTGCTTGTGTTCACATCCACACATTAATAAATCATGTGTATCTTCTTGAGGTTGGCTACAATGGCGTGGCAGTCAACAAAAAAATGAACAAATATATATATTTTTAAAAATATTTGTCATATTGTCAATCAACAGAGATGTGTTCAAATGTATTAGTTGCGGTTTAATTATCAGACAAATGTAAAATATATCACAAAAGTGCAGAAATATCACCTAATACCTACTTATTTGAAAGTTTACCACATAACGTTTTCTCATAAATAATGTGTATACTTTTTTTTGGTAGAATGTTTTACTATAAACATACTTGATATTCACATGTTGCAGAAACCTTCACAATATTATCTAAATTCCAATATATTGCACCTCTTTCATGCATGAAAGTCTCTGCTGATCAGCCCTCTATGCTGCCACTTTGTATTTGTTGTATGATTGAACCTCCAACATTGTTCAGATCCACTCCAGCTCTTTAAAATAGTTATTTCCTTGACCCATTTTGTAAAAAAAAATCTATAAAACACTCTTAGTTGAGCATGCGTCACCTCACTTAAACTTTTGCACTGAACCAGCATACACTAAAAAAGCCCATTGAACGAATCACTTAAACTCAACACTGAATGTTTTTGTTGAATGCCTTCCAAAGAGCTGCCTCTCGGAGCGGAAACAAGCGCTCCGTCAGTGGCGCGTTGAATTAGTAGACTCAATGGTGCCAGGAGGCAAGAAAGAAGGGGCGGGGCTCTTATCACAGCGCAGCACCTGGACCGCAGACAGGCAGGACGAGACAGAGATGTCCGTCAAACACTCTCACACGTGTATGAAGCTGACGGGAAGCATTCAGGTTGCGGACTGTATTGGTTTTCCATTTCTCTTCAGCTTTTAAAGGTCATTGTGACTGTCCTGTCACTGGCTTTTCTCTCTCAATTCATCTTTCTGTCACTCCCCCCTTTGCCGTCTTCATCCTGTCTTCCGCTCTCCCTCCACCCTGTAATTTCTGTCTTTTTGTCTCACACCCTGTTACTTGACTTAATTCATAGCCGTGTCTTCATTCTCGTTCACTTCTTCCTGCCCGCCTGTCAGCATAATAACAATTTAAAAGTAGAGCATTATACCATGCACTGTGGACAGCTATTAACTTTCTCTGCTTTCAGTGCACTTGCTCTCCAATGTCACTGTGACCTGTGAGATTATAGAAATATGTCATCCTACAGGTTTGGTTCACAACATTCTACAAAATTCTTAAGTAAATATTTGTGCACTTTTAGTTTAGATACATATAGGCCCCTCATCAAAGCCAACATGGGTTTATGCTTCCAGTTATAGCAGTTTGAAGACTTTTCATCATTCAAAAGACAGGATGTTTTGTTGTAATTGGGTCTAATTTTTCATAATTCTGAAACCCATGGATTACTACATTTGTAATAACTGCATTATTTATTCCACTTTTCACACGGCCACTGCAGAGCGGCACTTTGTTGTGATGACGTTTTTGGTGACGTACTGTAATCCCCCAGTTTTAACCAATGCACTTGTTTATTTTATAGATCAAGCAGTTTTAGATCAATATTGTGGTTTAAAATGTCAAAAAAGAAAAGAAAATAAGGATCCATTGGTGTCATAGATTATAACTATATAGCAGAAACCATAATGTCTTCTTTAAACACTTTACACACTTATTACTGGGAAAAGTTTAAATTACACAATGTCTATATGCAATGCCAGCAGAAAAAGGTGCATTAGAAAGTCCAAAACTATTTTACAAATACCTTTTCTAAGAGTAAATTGCAACACATCTCAGAGCGACATCATTGCTTTATTTCAAGCTAAATTCAAAAACCGTCTGTCTTTTATCTTCGTGCTGCATGCATTTACACTTACAATAAACTTTAAAAGTCTTAACAATTGAAACATGCTGTTGCAAAAGTGATGACAGGAGGTAGAGATTTGAATCCATGCACCGGTTGACATTTGTGTTCGTTTGAGGCTTGTTTGGAGTTGTTTGTGGAACGATAATAACTGTGATCTTTTTTGACAAAGGCACTTCATTACCTCCAACGACATAATTACACAGTATTATCCATTCAGTGGTCCAGAATAATTACTGGCAAATGAATAGACCATCAACAATTTTAAGCACATTATGTTATGCTTGCCGTTGGAGCAGCGTGCCCTCACATCTCCTTCACTTACGAGTTGTCTGTCTGCATCTTCGTCAGTTTCCCATCATCTGCATTTTCCCAACTCATTGTTATTCTCCAATGAGATCAGATTTCACCTCACAATCTGTACCGCTCCTCTTCCTACTGCCACTATTCTTTCACTTTCAAACTCTCATGCATGCTTAAAGGCCCTGTGGTATAAAAGATGGTATTATGAGATTCTGTTATGCATGTGGGGCAAAGGGGAGCAAGGAGGATTTGGGGGGGATTTTAAAGTGCACCTCTGCTGGGGTTTTAATTGCACTGACAGTAATGGAACCCTGAGGTGCTACATCTCTACCGCAGCAGGCGACTGTTTTAACTTTTAACTCTGCGTAAGATTAGCCCTGCAACATTAGCATTCTATTACCCCCGTGCACATTTTTGATCCCAGTCAGACGCGGCATTCTTGAGACACATTAAGCATTTTTTGTAGTCATTATTTTCAAAAATGTGTTGATTTTACAGTTAAAATAACAGTTGGGAAATGTGTTATCTGTATTGAGGGAATACCTTACATCTTTCTTTATTTTTAACCCAGAGAGTGAAAGGCTAATATCAAAAGTAAATAGAATAGCCAAAATAATGAATCAGAAAATGTCAGTTTCTCTCTCATCTGCCCCAGTGTCTGATAAATGTGTCAATATTTTAAGTTCAATGTAAAAGTCAAATGTAGCCTTCTGAAAATGTACAAAAATATTTCAGTGCAGTGATTGATACTCGGCTCCGTCCCTGTCATCCTTTTTTTGTAATTGCCTCTTTTGTTTTTAAGTACATTCCACAGCCAAAAGTACAAGTACATTCCACAGCCCAAAAGTACATTCCACAGCCAAAAGTACATTCCACAGCCAAAAGTACATTCCACAGCCCAAAAGTACATTCCACAGCCAAAAGTACATTCCACAGCCCAAAAATACATTCCACAGCCCAAAAGTACATTCCACAGCCAAAAGTACATTCCACAGCCCAAAAGTACATTCCACAGCCAAAAGTACATTCCACAGCCCAAAAGTACATTCCACAGCCCAAAAGTACATTCCACAGCCAAAAGTACATTCCACAGCCCAAAAGTACATTCCACAGCCCAAAAGTACATTCCACAGCCAAAAGTACATTCCACAGCCCAAAAGTACATTCCACAGCCAAAAGTACATTCCACAGCCCAAAAGTACATTCCACAGCCCAAAAGTACATTCCACAGCCAAAAGTACATTCCACAGCCAAAAGTACATTCCACAGCCAAAAGTGTACATTCCACAGCCCAAAAGTACATTCCACAGCCCAAAAGTACATTCCACAGCCCAAAAGTACATTCCACAGCCCAAAAGTACATTCCACAGCCAAAAGTACATTCCACAGCCAAAAGTACATTCCACAGCCAAAAGTACATTCCACAGCCCAAAAGTACATTCCACAGCCAAAAGTACATTCCACAGCCCAAAAGTACATTCCACAGCCCAAAAGTACATTCCACAGCCAAAAGTACATTCCACAGCCAAAAGTACATTCCACAGCCCAAAAGTACATTCCACAGCCCAAAAGTACATTCCACAGCCAAAAGTACATTCCACAGCCAAAAGTACATTCCACAGCCAAAAGTACATTCCACAGCCCAAAAGTACATTCCACAGCCCAAAAGTACATTCCACAGCCCAAAAGTACATTCCACAGCCAAAAGTACATTCCACAGCCCAAAAGTACATTCCACAGCCAAAAGTACATTCCACAGCCAAAAGTACATTCCACAGCCCAAAAGTACATTCCACAGCCAAAAGTACATTCCACAGCCAAAAGTACATTCCACAGCCAAAAGTACATTCCACAGCCATCCATCCATCGTTTCCATCGTTGGTGCCCAACATCCGAGATACATTGTTTTAAAGTCACATGGAATATCCGTATTGAAGACAGTCTGCAGTGCCTCATTAATCTCAGGGGGGCAGTCCCAAAACACCAACAACCTGTGAATAATAACGCAGTGCACTTAACATGGTCTTATAAAATACCACGATTCTCTTTTACAACTGAATTCTTTCCAAACATCATCATTTGTTCTTCTCCATTGGGATGCGTTCCCATTTTTCATGGGTTATAACACATTTTCTTTCCTTTTCCTTAGGTTGATGTTTCTAATATTATATTTTGCTGACCAGAACTGTTGTACAGAACATTTCAATAAGTATCTATATCACAAAGTGGCCTCAAATATGAATGTTTCCCTTTAAGTGAATACATGTAAGGCCTTTATCAGAATGGGGGGTCGGGTCATGTATGTGGTAAACTATTTTTCATTTCCTCTCCAAATTTCTGCCTCTCTTATGGCTGAACACATGGCCACTTAGTCTCCTTAATAATTGAGTAAATGCCTCTTGACCTTTTTCTTATAACCTGCATAAATTAAATGTGTGCACGTCATCATTTGAAAAGTCGATATGGCTGCCATGTATGGAGGTCAGTCTGAGGTGAAAGGGGGGATTTGATTAATGTTTGTCTGAATGCCAACTGAATTTTGTGCCTCTGGAACAGAAAAATTGTTCTGCAAACCAACTTTCTTGTCCAAACACATTTTGGAAGATTTGATGATATAAAGCCAGATCATCGAATTTATGCCTGGGATTAATTTGAGTTAAAAGGTTATTTTTTCAGACCAGGGTTTGTTTACCTGATTTGTTTCAACTGCTCCCACGCAATCTTCTTCAGAGTGTCACTTACTGTTGCGAGGGGCCTTTCTACTCTCCCACACCTGAGATACTGTCCCTGAGGAAGCTGTTCTTCTTCTACCAGTAGGAAGACAGCACCAAAACCTGTGTAAATCAACTGACAAGACACAGCACAGTAACATTATGGACAAATAACAAACAAATGCTGGTCTGAAAAAAATAATAAAAAAAAAAAGTGATCAGAAGACCAAATGAACCTCAATGGAGCTATTCAGCTGTTTCTCTCTCTCGCCTTCGCAATTTCCTCAACCTGTACCGTCCATCTGCTTACAGCAAACGGCTCAGATTGACCCATGAACTGCACGCTCTTGTTCAATGCTTGAAATCTGAAACATGTTTTGGAACTCCCTTGTTGACTCTGTACTTTTTGTCTGAGAACTATTCTTGGCTTAAAAGAGTTTTTTCCCAGAACAGCCAAAGTGAATGTACCTCTGAGTGCAGGTGGATGACTGACAGCTCACAGACTGTCTTGAGAACGATAAAGCTCCTCTTTCTCTCCACATCTTCACCTGTGGCGGCGTGGCAGCTAACTGCCAGTGCACTCCTCTGTGGACAAAGCCCTGATGTGACATGTATTGTTGTATGGGCTCTGGTGACATCCTCTTATCACTCCACTCATGCTAGCTCATCCAGCCCACTGTTTGCTTGTCTCTGTTGACATGTTTTTCATGTTTGTCAGTTTTTGTCAAATAGCGGCTCACCATTGGCAGAGGATTGTGTGTCTTATGTTTGCACGGATCAAATCTATAGCGCCAGTTTGTGTTTGAGGTTGTTCATTCCTGTGCAGAGCAGGTTGGGCCGCTGGACTGTTACTTAAGCCCCAGATGGGACGTTTTAGTCAATAAATAGCCCTGCCAAATGGACACGCATACACACTCAGAGAAAGACAGACTTTTTCCAAAATGATTAGCCTCCAGTGGCCATCGCTTCACTTAGGAGGGATTAGGTGCTTTTGGAAGCCATCCATTTATCATAAATGAGGGTCTGAAATCTTAACTTTTTATCTTTATGTCCAAATGAGCTGTAGAGAGCTTTATAGCTCTGTTGAGTAAGCATTTCCTCGAGACACACTGCCTATATTATCCTAATATTCTCCCCAGTGTTACCATAAAAATATGCTCTCCGTCTATGCAGTATCAATAAAGTCACCCTGGGAAGTAAAAAGTGATAAGTGCAGTTCACAAGACTGAAACCCAAGCATTTATTTAGCACGTTCAAAATTGGCTCTAAAGTCCAGACAGTGATTAGACAAGTTTTCATGAGGACAGTACATGGTTTGAGCCCGTATGAATATCTCCACTGAAATAAATACAAAGGAGCATTTTGGAAGTGGTGCTTTATGACGTATTCATTCATACATTGTACATACATTGTACATACATTGTACATACATTGTACATACATTGTACATACATTGTACATACATTGTACACTTTGCTCCAACAAGAATGTGAAGCATAAGAAAGTGCTTCTCATTCTTAAGACCTATTTAAGACTGACAATATGCAAAGTGTCTTGTCTTGAACATTTTGTCACTAGCTGTTTTATTTGTAAAGCAGAGGTAGGAAATAACAAAGTACAAAAGTAAAAATACTATATTTCAATACAGCAAGATATTTCAAACTTGTTCCATTGTCCATCTTACTTTAAAACAATAAAAATATACAAGATAAATACTACTTCTAGCCCTTATTAACTGAGCTTTTTAAAGAATGTTCTTTTTTCCAGTTTGCTTTCTATTCCATTACATTTTCTTAACTGGATTTGAAAGTATGACGCATTTTTATGTTTTATGTTTATGGAGATATATTGCCTAAAGTTTTGAAGTTCAAGTACCAACTTTTAGCAAACAAAAGTCTAAACATTCGACAATTAATTCAAAATATTAAGAAATTGATTCAGTCGCTTCTGTTCAGACAATTCAGCAAAGTTCTTATGAGCTGATCATGACAATGTTAGATATTTCACGCAAACATGGAAGCTATATTTTTATGCATTTGTTTTCTTCATCTCATTCTAAAGATTCTCTGGTATAAATCATGATTAATTCCCACTTTTACGTGTGATCCGTTCGCAATGGCCACGTCATTTCATACGGCAGACAATTTGGGTTAGTTCTAAATTTGCTTTCATTTCTGCTTTCCTCTCTAAAGCTCCTCCAAAAGCAGACAAAATGAGATCAAACATATTAATAATTGAAGACTTAAGTACACAAGGGTTCCAGGACTGTCCCTAATTTGCTGATGTGATGGTGGATGTGCTCTTGTGCATTCTGCGTCTGGCTGCTCACATAATCTCCTGTTAGAGGGCTGCTTGGGCTTCTAATCTGGGACCGGAGCCCAGAGGAGTCGCTCCGAGCATCTCCAGCGCTGAGCCAACAACCCACCACTATTGTCTGTGTCTTTGTTTACTCTAAAATATCTCGTCCTAATCCCGCGTGTGGTGGGAGAGAGAGTGGGCGGCTAAGTTCCATGTGTGAGGGTGATTTTTTTTTTAGTTTTACCCACAACATCTCCCGGTACATGTTGCATTAACAGTGTCCTGCTTTTAAATGCCCAGCAGTGAAACAAGGCAAACAGTCGAGCAGGTTGTGTGTTCTCAAAACAATATTTAAACACATTAAGACTGTTATAGTTACATATTTGGCTGGATTTAGCCTTAAGTTTCTTTTCTCAAGTTACAGTGTTGGAAAGACTTTCTTGACAACTTTAACATTTGATTGTTCTTATGAGTTGCAAGTGTTATTTGGCAGCATTGTATTTTCTACATAGAATTTTATTGTTTTTTAATCTCATAGACTCCAGTTCTGCACAATTCTTTGATGTGTTCAAATAAAAAGAAGCAAAAGAAGCATGATTTGCCGTATAATATATTTCCGAAATACTACAAAGTTATTTAGCTGGTTTAAAACATGTTTTTGACTGAAAGTAATTGTGTTGTCAATATAGTTAGTTAGTCTCCTGTTGTGCACTTTTTTTGTTTTGTTTGTGATTGGAAATTTTTCACAATCTTCTTTGCGAAAATGTAATGGAAAATTAATAGAAAAACCAGAACCGGTGGAGACTTTGGGCGTTGAGCTCCATAACTAACTCATCCTCCAACAAAAAGTATCACAATTTAATGGATTTGTTTTGGGGTCCGCCACCTGTTTGTCTCCTAGAATATTCCAAAGTGTAGTGACAGTTGAGTTTTCTATCTTGCATTTATTGTATTGCTTTTATTGCAGAAAAAAAACCCTGCATGGTCCAACGGAGTATAAGGGCCAACCAAAAAAAGGAAAATTATGAGAATAAAGTCATTCATTAATTACATTATTCTCGAAGTGCGGCGCATTTTTTTTTTTTTGGGGGTTGGCCCTTATACTCTGTGGTAGCATGGGACCTTATACAGAACTTATTTTATTTGAAGAGGGACTGTGCACATCAGTCCCAAACTATATTTCTCCCAAATAACACAATGAAAGAAACCTTGGCCGTGACCTTGAGGATGAGCTTGTCATCTAGAACCACACCATATATCCATCCATCCATTTTCTGCCGCTTTATCCGGGGCTGGGTCGCGGGGCAGGAGTCTGAGCAGGGACTCCCAGACTTCCTTCTCCCCAGACACTTCCTCCAACTCCACCGGGGGGATGCCGAGGCGTTCCCAGGCCAGCCGAGAGACATAGTCTCTCCAGCGTGTCCTGGGTCTTCCCCGGGGCCTCTTCCCGGTGGGACATGCCTGAAACACCTCCCGAGGGAGGCGCCCAGGAGGCATCCGGAACAGATGCCCGAGCCACCTCAGCAGGCTCCTCTCAACGTGGAGGAGCAGCGGCTCTACTCCGAGCTCCCCCCGTGTGGCCGAGCTCCTCACCTTATCTCTAAGGGAGCGCCCAGCCACACGGCGGAGGAAACTCATTTCGACCGCTTGTATCCGCGATCTTGTTCTTTCGGTCACTACCCAAAGCTCATGACCATAGGTGAGGGTAGGAACGTAGACCGACCGGTAAATAGAGAGCTTTGCCTTTCGGCTCAGCTCCCTCTTCACCACAACGGTCCGATGCAGCGACTGCATCACTGCAGCCGCTGCACCGATCCGCCTGTCGATCTCACGCTCCATCCTTCCCTCACTCGTGAACAAGACCCAGAGATATTTGAACTCCTCCACTTGGGGCAAGGACACCCCACGCACCTGAAGAGGGCAAGCCACCTTTTTCCGGTTGAGAACCATGGCCTCGGATTTGGAGGTGCTGATTCTCATCCCAGCCGCTTCACACTCGGCTGCAAACCGTCCCAGTGCATGTTGCAGGTCCGGGTTTGATGGAGCCATCAGGACAACATCGTCTGCAAACAGCAGAGATGAGATCCTGTGGTCCCCAAACCGGACACCCTCCGCCCCCTGACTGCGCTTAGAAATTCTGTCCATAAAAATTATGAACAGAACCGGTGACAAAGGCCCTGGCGGAGTCCAACATGCACTGGGAACAGGTCTGACTTACTGCCGGCAATGCGAACACAGCTCCTGCTCCGGTCATACAGGGACCGGACAGCCCTGAGCAAAGGGCCCCGGACCCCGTACTCCCGGAGCACCCCCCAAAGGACACCCCGAGGGACACGGTCGAAAGCCTTCTCCAGATCCACAAAGCACATGTGGACTGGTTGGGCAAACTCCCATGAACCCTCGAGCACCCGATGGAGGGTATAGAGCTGGTCCAGTGTTCCACGACCGGAACGAAAACCACTCTGCTCCTCCTGAATCCGAGGTTCGACTATCGGTCGGATTCTCCTCTCCAGTACCTTGGAATAGACCTTACCCGGGAGGCTGAGGAGTGTGATCCCTCTGTAGTTGGAACACACCCTCCGGTCCCCCTTCTTGAACAGAGGGACCACCACCCCGGTCTGCCAGTCCAGAGGCACGGTCCCCGAACGCCACGCGATGTTGCAGAGACGTGTCAACCAAGACAGTCCTACAACATCCAGAGACTTTAGGTACTCAGGGCGGATCTCATCCACCCCCGGAGCCCTGCCACCAAGGAGTTTGCGAACAACCTCAGTGACTTCAGCTTGGGTGATGGATGAGCACAATATATCAATACATGCAAATGTGTTAACTTTAATGCCACACTGTGAAACCATTCCAGGCAAAGCAATATAATCTCTGCTGTGAAGCAAGAGACCACACCTGAAAAGTGCAGAAAAAAAAGAAAAGAAAAACACATGATATCTGCAACACTTCAGCAATTAGCCTAAATACAAACCCTTTTCTAACCTTCGCTGACAGATACCTTTTTCCCAAACACAGTAGCAGATGTTCACGCTATATATTCTCCGTACACGGGCCTGAAGGCTGGTGACTGTAGCGTCTGCTCTGTGCTTTATAATGCCACACACATTCTTGTCGAGAGCAGAAGGCAAACTGGGGGCATCACCTCACTCATGCATAATGAACGCAGCCTACTATGTGGGCACAGAACTGTAGCTATACTGTGATCCCAGAGCAGGCTCCTGAGGCCCTCCACATGTTTACTTCATGACTGGATGCTAGGTCAAACAAGCGTGGCACTTTTGCCCCCATTTTCCGCCAGCTTTCATCATAATTACACAATAGTCATTTTGCAGTGGTCTTATATAACGCAGAGGCCAGCTGCTTACTGGAAGGCAGAATGTTGAGTGCAGAGCATTTAAGTGCAATGAAAAGTGCATCCCTAACTACAATTGCCTCCAAAAGTGTTCCATAATAGTCTCTGCAAGGACAATCGTCTTCATCAAAGTCTGTTCATAGTTAAATGTCCAAGCCATGTCATTTGAGAGTGCTAATTGCTAGACTTAATAACTGGTCTTCACTGCTTGCTCTGCTCTCAGCCCACACAATTGTTGGTTTGCACAATGGATTTAAAGTGATTGTTTCAGGTGTACATACATGAATGGCATTTAAGATAATACTTTAGCAGATTAAGAATAATCATGGCACACTTGATTTCCACATTTGGACTGGGAGAATTGTAATTGCTTCCCTGTGACAATGTGTATGTCTATCATAATGCCATGTTTAATGCAGCTGTAGGTTCAAACGCTTTCTCCCTCACCTTCTCTTCTCCTATTGGTCATGTTCCAAGTGAGTGACAGCTAGATGTTTTGCTCTATTTGAATGTACTTTTTTTTTTTTTTTCCAACATTGTAGGATAGTGTGAGTGAAACTAACACACTTGATTTGTGAGTGTAGAATCTCCTGCATGGCACTTTTAAAAAAGGTGTACGAAAATGACTGACACCACATCTGTTTTTACCAAGAGAAACATTTGGCTTCTAACCCCGACAAAACGTGCGTCTGTTATGTTCTCTCAAATGTTCAGCGAGTATGTATAGCTTTCAGACACCCAGCTCTCCATCTGTCTGCCTTTGTAGTAAAAAAAAGTGCACCTGTTTACATTTTGTGAACCCTTGCCTTGCAATCTGCCACATTTCAAGAACAAACTCACAGGTTCCGTTACTCATATGTTTAGTGTTAATAATACCAAAACTTTACTCTTTAAACTGCATGTTGAGGTTTAACTTTCTAACCTGTAAAAAGTGACCAACTGAGTTTCTCATTGAGGCAAAGTCTCCCTTGTTTTGAGACATTTTAATGATTTGACAGGTGATGTAGTGAGACGCCAATCAAGTTTTTAATTCAATTTTAGAATGACAATAATGACTCACAGTAATCTTACATGATGTTCTGGCTAAGAAAGAAGGACCCCATACTGTACTATTTACTTCAATAGGCTTTGTTTTGTATCGAATCTGAATGTAGCTCATTCCCTTAGATCTCCCGCTCTCAAGCTTTTCCTGCAAAGTCTCCAGTAAAACATCTGTTCAGCGGCAACTTAAGACGAGTCTGTGTCTTCTTTTACTTTTGTGTTTTCGGCACATCTGGCGCTGTATTCTCCACAGTTTCCCTGACACACAAGCATCTGTCTCCAGGTTGTACTTTCCCACAGAGGACAATGCCTATGGGGGGTTTGTTCTTTCAGATGAGTCAAGCTAGTCCTTTTGTCCAATTTAAACTGCAGTCAAGGCTCACATTCAGTGACCGAACAAATGCCATTTTCATTCATGCATCAATCAACAATCTTTTATGACAAACCTGTTAATGCTGCCCGGTGGCGGAGTGGTCTAAGCATTAGCACTTCTGCCAGACTTTGTGTCGACCTCAGCTTTGTGAAATTGATTCCTAGCTCTGACTATTTGCTGAATTTCCTCCCTGCTCTTCTCCCCCATTCCTATGCTATCCTGTCGGATCCTATAAAGCCTACAGGCAGTTTACTAGTGTACAGAGAATGGCTCGTTACGCATTAGTGTGCATTTTATGTCATTTGCCATGCTCTCATAAAGGGTTTTTTAATTTTTTAACTAGCTTAGAGTACCTTGGATTTTTGTCTTTGGGAATATTAACATGTTTTGCGCTAATTTTTTACCCAAGCCCCTGTTTTTGATCATCTTTGATCATACATACGGTACATATTATGTATACCAACGCAGCACTCTTTATCCCTTTTTATTATTCACTTAGAAGTTGCCTGGAAACTCCACCATAACTAAGAGGAAAAGAACAAAGTTAAGTTCTTATTCAAGACTACATTTAATGTTTTTTTAAATAAAGCTTTTCATGAAACAATGATCTCCACATAAAGCATACCTACCACATCACATCACATTATTTTGATTTGTTTGCAATGCCCAAAGCTCTGTCCTTAATATGTAATACGTTTGATATTATCTGTCATTTGTCGTTCCCTGATTTTTTTTTTGGGTAAATTCCCCCTGTCTTTTTCTACTATGTTCCTAACTCACCCCATCCCCCAAGCCCCAGTGCTGAGTGTAAATCTACTTTGATATCATCTTGCGCTCCTCAAGGAACCCAGTGTCCAGAGTTGTAGTGAATTCTGCGGTGATTTAGTCCCTGTCGGAGGCAAACTGGAGCCTGGTGACCTTGATTGTGATCTTGGTTGCATGTTACCTATCTAACCGTCTGTGTGCAATATCGTATACGTTTGAGTGTACATGGGGCACAGGGAGCAAATAAAATCTTATCCCTCATCTTCTGACACGTATTACACTGTGAGTAGTAATAAAATACAGCCTTGTGTTGGGGCTGGAAAGAGAAAACGACAAGAACAGAAATAAAATCACAAGGGAGACTGCTTTGTAATGGTATTTTTCTCACTGAACCAAAGCTTTTCTGGATCAGCCGGACTTCAAATGTACTGGTTAAATTTATTAGTCCATTTAGTCGTGCCATATTTGTTCACATGGCATGGTAGATCTATGCTGTGTTTTCCCATTCAATGTTTGTCTGTGATATTAATTGATGGTATTGACTTCTGTCTAAAAAATCTGCTAAATATGCAACTCAAGCAGAATATTGCAGTTCACAAAAATTGACGGTTTGTATTCAGTGTATGTGGAATGAATTGCAGCATATTGTTTTTAAAATGTGTGCATTGACTCACAAAAAATCACAAAAAAACGTTATTATAAAAGCATTTATGTTCTGAATGCCGTACAATACAACTGCATTGGCTTTTGAAATGATGTACATTTAATTGCTTTTATTTTGGTGCATTTGGCTAAAGCGATCTTAAAGTGGGGACATTGTGAAAGGAGGAGATCTGTAGTTTAAACTGTTATTGTCTCAAAAAACCCTGACTTTTTACACTATAGTATTCTATGCACGGTGTCTGTTTGTTTGTTTATTTTTTTTGCCACGTTCACAGCTTTAGAACACTTTTATTTTGTCAGACGGTCCTAGTGTAGCCAAGGCATGCTCATCCCAACAACAAGCAATGTGTCTGTTGACTCTTTCTGTTGCAATCGAGAAAATATTTAGCAGAAAACTCTTTTACACAGTTGGTACCCTATAAAATGATGGTATAACTTCCATATTTGCTCAAAAGCTTTCAATTTATTAAACACGTTTCCATTAGCAAATTGAAAATACTAATAATGCTTTGTTACTGAATATACTAAATACTAAATACTAAATAGCTGCATTAAAATGAATTCTGTTACATGGTCTAATCACAGTACTGTTTTCTGAATATAGCATTACCTTTATTACTGAAAACTTGGCAAATGCACTCACTATACATAAGAGCTGTATTTTCTATTTTACTCACTAATTCAGTTTGGATCAAAGCCTACATTTCATCATCAAATACTATAATATAATCCTCTGCGACTGTGTTCTGAATTCCATCAACAGAAAGAGTAACTGTTCTGGATTGCAGTAACATTTTTATGAACAGATATTTTTGCTACATTTGAAATAAGTCTTACATATTCAGTTACTTCCCAATACTGACCATAATAAAGTGCTTATTGAAGAGGTGCATTGTATTCCTCCAACAAAGACATTTACCGTATTTTCCGGACTATAAGTTGCACTGGAGTATAAGTTGCACCAGCCAAAAAATGCAGAATAGAGAAGAAAATGACATATACAAGTTGCACTGGAGTATGAAATGCGGTTGCAAGTGTGAAAATAACAAATAATATCACATATAAGTTGCTCCGGAGTATAAGTATATAAGTATAAACATAAGTATAAGTCGCACCCCGGCCAAAACTATGAAAAACGGTGCGACTTATAGTCCGGAAAATACGATAAGTGGAGTGAAATAAAAACACTATTTAGAGAGCTGCTCTTTGGCCCGATGCCTCGTCTCTTCCTTCTCCCACAAAGTTCATTTTTTCTCCTCCAAAACTGTGTTCCGAAGTGTCCATAAACAAGGCATTGCTCCAGAGGAATGTAAAGGGAAAATCAATTGTAATGCAGTAGACGCTCCGCAGTTTGACGTAAATAAAGTTTTAAGTGTGTTGAATTGACATGGCCGATATAGCTTTGGCAGGAATAAGAATAGGAGAAACTAGTATTGAATGGCTGAAGGGAAGGTAACGAGCTGGTAAATATGATCTTGTTAGTTAATTACGCCGCGCCTGAGAGTGAGCTGTCATGTCTTTTAGAGATAAATTGACTTATTAAAAGCATATGTCTAAGAGTAAGGAGTGTATTGTGGGTTTCAGCCTGTCTTCCTGTGTTAGCGAGGAAAGCAGACGGATCGGAAAAAGGAAACGTTCTGTTGACGTACGCAGATCTGACAGAAGCAGCTTAGGGACGCAGCCCTGTCCGTCAACTGACAGCGCACACGTATACTGCTGCACTGATGCATTAGCGGAAGGCGAGCTTTACTTGCTCATGCGCTTCAGGAAATTGCACGTGTGTTAGAGTTAGGACTCCAAACCAAAACTAAACTACCACAAAAGAATGCACCTGGTTTGTTAGCAAATAATTAAAATCAACTTTTGTATTTTTTATTTTTTTAATTGAATTTTCTCACTTGCACACGCTGTAAACATCTGGCAAATTATACATTAAATCACAATTTCTGTTCAAAGAGGGATTCTCTTTTTTCACAAAATGTTTTTTTTTTTTCTCAGATTGAAAATTGCTTTTAGGTGGTAGTAAAACCCAGATACTAATTTATAACAAAAGTAGTCACAATACTTGCCAGTCATTTGAACAGGAATAGATACTGAAATTGGACCTGAATAGTTTTAGAAAGAACAGAACAAAGACTGCATCGTACAGCACTATTATTTTTATTTTAAAATGGCAATATATTATATAGATCATTTTTTTCATTATCATTTTTCCTTTTCCTTAATGTTTAAATGATGTTGGAAATGTAAGCTTCTTGACAACACTCAGTAGTTACCCATCAGCTGAAGGCGTTGTTCCATCACTCTTTGGTTTACTTTTTAATATATTCAAGATGCGGACGCAAGAATGTGATCTTTGCCCATGACGTTCGATTTACGACGAGCTCCATAGCTACATTTTTGAGTGATGTTGCTCTTTTGAGACCAAACTCCGAGCCCAGCCATGAGGTGATATGTGATCTCTTGCTGCTGTGTTTTTATTATTTCCACCACATAATATGTATTTTGTGTCTTTACCTTGACCTTGCTGTCCCATGTGGAGGCTCCCGTCAGGTGTTCTTATCTGTCACTCTGTCACTTACTGTACCACTGCTTCACCCTCACTCCGAGCCTGCTGTTCTTGTGCTGCTCCGTCTGGCTCTGAGTACTCTCTCTTTGAAGTGGATTATCTTTGTGCAGGCTTGGCCCAGGCAGCGACAGTGAGAGAGGAAATTCTATTAAGTTTATAAAAGTTTGGGGAAAGTTTTATTTAGGAGATGAATACGTTCTTGAGGCAGTGTTTTCTATTTTGGTTTGTAGCTAACTCAAGGCAGAGGGTTTCTTACCATGGAGGAAATTCAGTAATTAGTGTCAAATTGCAGTTTTGTGTGTTTGTGTCATGTTTCACAGGTTCATTCCCCACACACGTAGGTTGCAAATAAGAAAAGATAGTGTTATACTCCATTTAAATTTTAGATAGTTTTGTACTTTTAAATAAGCTACGTAACTATAGCGTTATACTTTTACACAGAAGTAGAATAAGTTTCAGTTTGTCCTGTTTTGTGTCAAAAGTCTTCAAGTTCAATTTTTGTTCAATGGAGAAAGGAAAAGAGAGATGGCAAGAGAGAAGGACAAGTTACAGAGTGATGGGAGAAGAGAGTGAGGGAGAGGTGCAGAGGGGGACTGAGTAGACCAAAATTGTAGTATAAGTACCATAATTCAAAAATAATATTTCTCAAGTAGATGTAAAAAAACAGTGGTCCAGAAATCCCGTATAAAGAATAAAAACGTATTGTAAGAAATTGCTACTTGAGTAACTGTAACCTAATGGACTCAACATCAGATTTTATTTATTTGCAGTTAAATCACAGGAAGAAGACTAACATTTTACTCAAGGTACTGTTACACTATATTTGTCAAGTAGGAGTAAAAGTATATAGTGTCAGACAACTACTACAGGAAGTACAATGTATTTAACGCTCCTTGCGTATGTGTAATCGAGAGTGAGAGTGTATCAAATGAAATGCTCAATATATTGCACCAAACAGATGACTAAATATAGAATTGTTGCATACATTTACACATGAACATACAATTCACTTCATGTTCTATAGAACCAACAAGTCGAGACATCAAGTCGACATTTATGAAAAATGTTGTCTGGCAACCTATGCTTTTCCCTGCCTTCCATTCTCGGCATGTTACACACAACAACGAGCAGTGAATATTGTTAAAGCTGTATTTGGAAAAGAAGAAAAAGGAGGCTTGGTATAATCACAAAGGCTGTTTTCTCTTGTAGGAACACCAAAGGAGACGTGTTGGGATTATTATCATTACAATAGAGCACATATACACTTGCACACATAGATAACGCGCATGGTACAGAATGACATATTGCAGTATCTGGCAACACATGAAGCAACAGTGAAGTACAAAGGGGACTGGCTGCTCGTCTTTGTACTAAAAATAAAGTTTATAAGAAAATGTTTGCGAAAAAGCAGTGTGCACAGCAAACAACCAAAGTTATTAAATTGGGGAGGGTCTCGACAACGTGATAAACATAACAAAGCATGCTGGGATGGATTAGCGTACAGAAGGTAAAAGGAAATAAAGAGATTAAAAAATGTTTTAGAACTGAAACGACGTGTGCTGGGAAACAAAAACAAGCGACGAGGCAAAGGAATAGAAGAGTTGGGTAGTGAAGAATAGACAGGGAGCGATGCCGCGCAGGTGCGATAATGCAGAGGCCAAAATGGTGGTGAGAAAATGAGATTTTAAATGGAAAATGACAAGAAAGGAGACCTAGCCATGTTGGAATAAAGTGAAACAGCAGGGAGAAGCAGGAACAGATTATACCTGGGGACAGAGGAGTTTGGATGAAAAAGCATAGTCACACTGAGAATGAATATAGAAGCTGCTGACGATTGTAACGCTTTCTTTTCTGTCTGATACAATAGTGTTATAGAACGGCTTGTATATTTGTTATGGTGAATTGAAATGTGGGAGTTCAAAGGGGACACATAGGGTGACGCCAAAGCTTCAATCTCTGCAAACCTGTTCCCAAAGTCAAAAGAATAGTGTAATACAAAAACATACAGTATTGATATCCTGGGCTGCTAGATATGGATGTATGAAACAGTGAATATACAAAAAAAAAGAGTTATTTTGTGACAATCTTGTTGCTTGTTAAGGGGAATGAAACTTGTTTATGCACTATATTTGACATATTCACTGTTTGGATGATTATTAATTATGTATTTCATATTAAGTTTGTGCAGATAAAGGCCTAACAAACATGTATTTGATTCTAAAAAAAAGTATAGTGAAAGCAAAACCTAATATATATAATATTATCCTTTTATAAGGCGTGTCGCATTGAATCGCGACTGACCCTGGGATTTATGTTCATTATGCTGATCAGTGTGTACGATTATACAATATGTGTTTTTAAGTCATTGTTTTCTTCTTCTTCTTCTTTTTTTGAACACTTTTTTGGGGGGATTTTGCCTGCTTCTGTGCAACTTATTAAAATCTTTAGCACAGCAACTGGCCGTGCACTGTTTGGCCTGGATGTGGCTCTGCTTCTGCCTCCAGACATGTAAGAGACAGGTGAATTAGTGATTGTAAATTGCCCTTTGGTGTGAATGTGACTGCTATTGGCTGTCTGTCTAAATGTCAGCCCTGTGATTAACTGGGAACTCCCTGAGGTCAACTGTGTTTCATGTTGGAGCCAAATGGTACATGCTCCATTCCAAATCCTGAACAAAAAGATTTAATGGAATGGATTGGAAATGTATTCAATATTTTCTTTGTGTTCCAATATTATTTAAGTAATAATTTAGAGCCGAAATATTTTGAGAAAAAAAAAGATTCATTGGTGATTTTGAAGATAAATATTGCATCATGTCAGCCATAAGGTGCACTGTGACTTTTCTGGTGATAGGGTCTTGTCTTCTTGGAGATGCTGGAGTGGCATTATGCTGTTCATCTCCATGGAGACAAGCAGGTGACGCCACCAGGTCAATTTACAGGTCAGATCTGTGCAAAGGTGACTCCGCTAACATTAAGGTATTTAAGTGAAATAAACCACATGTAATAGAATAAATCCAAGCTGAATACATTTAATGCCAGACTGGAACATTCCAGGCAAAGCAATGACCACCTCCTAGAGGTATCCTCCTAGATATCCGAGATAAACTGTTTGTAGTACACCTGTAAAGTTGGTATGTTTTGTTAGTTTTTATTTCATTTATTTGTAATTTAAAACTCCTTATCCAAATATCACATGCATTTTGGTGTTTGTAGTGGCCTTTTTTCTTCACTGCAGAGGGTGTTATTGTGCAATTGCTGTCTTTTGTTAATATCTGGTTTAAATTTGACTTAGAACACGCAGAAAACATCAAACCATCTGCCTCTTTGAACAGATTTACATATGAATTTGGCCTATAGTGCCAGATGCCCTTCTTGATTCAACCATCCCCATTAATGACCCTTGAAAACCTAGTCTTATTCTCTGCTTTTGTAACCTCTTTGAGTTTAAGTACTTGTTGAAAAATGTTTTCTTTCAGAAGTGCTTCCCTCTGTCTTCTTTTTGTTTCTTTCCACCAAGACATAACGTGGGAGCTGGAACCACGCTGCGCGGATCAATTTTAAAAGCTGTTTTCAACAAAGCGTATAGTATATGTGAGATAAAAGAAAATCAACAGGAAATTGAGCCGAGATAATCCTCTTTCAGGCTAATTTCAATTTAGAAAAACGTGCTGTAATTGTTGTGTTGCGATATTAACCTCGTTTTCTCGCTCCTCTCTGCAGGGTGTGGTTCCAGTCAGGCATCAACTTCCTGGCGGTGAAGCCGAGTAACCTGGTGGCGTGGGAGATCAAACAGGAAATGACACCGGGAAGCAGTTCTCTAGCAGTGATCTGTCAGAGAAAAGCCTCCTCCACTGCTGAAAGGTGAGAAACATGCTGTTCTTTTTAATCAGGCTTTAGTTGTAGCTCATTTGTTTAGGAGATGTTACACTTTATTAAAACCATGGCAGAATAATCCACAACAAAACATATTCTGTATGCTGTTCCTGCACATAACAAGAAATCACCAACCATTTCATCATCATATTTTAGAAGATGGAGGCCAACTAAATAAACGGCCAGTGCCAACACATGGTTAATCTCTAAATACGAGAGAGCAGCAGCAGAGGGTCAGCCTGGCTCTGTGGCCCTCACGCATGTCTGCCCCGGGTTTAGAACGAGTCACGGCTTTGGCCTCTTGCACAACATGCGCTCCCTCCTCGGCCCCTCCACTGCCCCTCCACTGCCCCTCCTCGGCCCCTCCTCGGCCCCTCCTCGGCCCCTCCTCGGCCCCTCCACTGCCCCTCCTCGGCCCCTCCACTGCCCCTCCACTGCCCCTCCTCGGCCCCTCCTCGGCCCCTCCACTGCCCCTCCTCGGCCCCTCCTCGGCCCCTCCTCGGCCCCTCCTCGGCCCCTCCTCGGCCCCTCCACTGCCCCTCCTCGGCCCCTCCACTGCCCCTCCACTGCCCCTCCTCGGCCCCTCCTCGGCCCCTCCTCGGCCCCTCCTCGGCCCCTCCACTGCCCCTCCTCGGCCCCTCCACTGCCCCTCCACTGCCCCTCCTCGGTCCCTCCACTTCCCCTCCTCGGTCCCTCCACTTCCCCTCCTCGGCCCCTCCTCGGTCCCTCCACTTCCCCTCCACTGCCCCTCCACTGCCCCTCCTCGGCCCCTCCTCGGTCCCTCCACTTCCCCTCCTCGGCCCCTCCTCTGCCCCTCCTCGGCCCCTCCTCGGCCCCTCCACTGCCCCTCCACTGCCCCTCCTCGGCCCCTCCTCGGCCCCTCCTCGGCCCCTCCTCGGCCCCTCCTTGGCCCCTCCACTGCCCCTCCACTGCCCCTCCTCGGCCCCTCCTCCGCCCCTCCTCCGCCCCTCCTCGGCCCCACTGCCCCTCCTCGCACTTCTGTCCTGGTCGCTTGTTTTCTCCTGCCACTTTTTGAATCTTAGTTTTATACTTGCTCAGCTTCTGATCACTCATTTGGCGATATAATGCATATCTGAAGAACATTTGTTTCCGCATTGTGATTTTTGCGAATACATTTTGTACCTCTTAAGGGGGGAACACCAGAAAAGGTTTGACAAGCCCTTGTCTAGTCCATAGTCCATTGATGGAAGAGTAATATGTGATATTACTGGGGTATTAGCAGGGGAATTCTGGTATCACTTTGGTATTCCATGAAATAACCGTGGACCTCTAAAGTGAACAGTGACATTTCAAAGTCAGAAGACAAGATTCCGTTAAAAGAGACTTATTTCAAATGTAGCCTGTGTAACTTAATAGTTCTTGGTCTCTCCCTGTCCCTGTAACCTTCACCCAATCCAAACTTTTTTCCTCCCATTAACTTTTTGTTTTGGCTGGGTCTATTACTAATGAGTTGTATAAAAGTTTTATGGCCAGACCCAACTTCAATTAGCAGCACTTAGCTAGCTGTTAGCAACCTCTCCTCTTGACTAATGGACAGCATCAATCACACCTTCAATCCAAATGCGGAACAAATGTAATTAAATGTAATACATGAACGCATTTGTACATTTTATAAAGAGACGAGCTGAGATCGGATGTCCTTGTAGGGTGCCGATTTAGTATTAAGTCAGGTACCTCACTTCAATGACAAATCGCAGTTAACATAGTCCCATTACTGTTTATTTGGGGTGTAACAATTCACCTATTTAATCTATGTATTGATATTGTCCCCTTACAATCCGTGACATTGTTTGGCGCTCAGCTTGTCTTCCTCGAACCACGGCAGGTATCGACGCAAATTCTAATCCACACTTTATTGATTAAATCTAGATATTGAATGTACATAATTTATATTTACAAAAAGCATTGCATTATGTTCATTATTTTTGGTAAATGTTATGTTAAATAGACGTTTAGTTTTTACCCCGCCGCCTGCTGCGGGAGTGACATCACAGCCGCATGAGAAGTGCTGAGGAAAAGCTGAGATTTAAACCATGGTGTAAACTGAATAATACTTTTATTAGTGTGTTTATAAGTTTATCTTTGTAAATATCAGTGAAATACAACGGGAGTAACGTCATGGGGACTCAAACAAAAACAAACCCAGAATTTCAGCAGCGAAAGCACAGTAGAAAGTCTACAGAGGATGAATAATCTTCAGCACAGTCACCACACGTACATTTGATGTTTTAGAATTTAATTTAAAAAGATTAAAAAAGATTAAATAGAGAGAAAAAATATAGAATCTAACTTTGTCCTTGTAATGTTAAGGACATCCTTTATTTATTCATTGTAGTTACACAGCGTCTGATTAACCACCACAAACTAAAGTAGCCATGCGTATGATCTCATGGACTCTTCACATCAGAACAAGTGATGATTTACTCATAAACAGGCCTGTGTCCCCACATACAAACCAAACATGTTCAAATCAAATATTGTAATGCTGTAATTAATTCTTAATTGGCCCTAATGGCCAAATTATTTATGTTGTAATTTGATATTTTGGTTCCCATTATGCAATCAGAACGTAGAATGAGCCTTACATGAGCCTCTCATTTGCGTCGCCAGTTTTAAAAGCTGAAATCCAGTGTATTTAAACTTGCTTTGTCTCTCTGATGTGAATGTCACCAATCATGAATGAGTGCTAGTGCAGCCTCTACAGCTCTGTGGCCTGTTCATAAACTGAGAAGGAGAAAAAGGTGTCCTCCATCTGCAGTTAAGACACTGCCACAGGTTCTATTGTGATTATATTAACGTTTTTAAGAACCGTACAAGTGCAGGTCACATACAGTTCTTTTAAAGTAAGTAAGAGTATTGTGTCCATCTTTAGTTATTTGTTGATCCTCAATATCATCCATATTCTATAGGAAAAAAATCAATCAAATTGAATCATTCCAAAAAACGAAAACAAAAGTTTTGCAATCGTATTGTTTTATACCAAAATGCATGGTTCATGTTATGAACACTGCAACAACTTAAATGTTCTAAGGAGCAATTGATCTGATTTTCCATGGATTAGCCATACCTCAACAATAACAAAGCGAGGGAGGGATTTCGCGACATGCCAGCCACTGTGGCCTTGAGGCAGCAAAGTGATTTTACACGCGAGTGTCATCCATCAAAACCGTGTTGTTGGAGCTAGCCAAGTGGAATAGAACTAAAGTGTTCCCAAACCATTTTCTTTCTTCAATTCAAGCTTTACTACGTATCTATATGTGGCGTCTTCCCATCTTGCCCTAAGGGAAAAGGGACACAAAGGTAAATATAGAAATAGCCACATTCAGAAATCAGATTATGGAATGGCTTTCACATGCAAACTCTTCAAAGTGACACTAAACAAAGAGGTGGCTCAAAGTAGAGATTATGGCGCACAAATATGCATGCAGGGCTGTGCTGTGCTGTGTGCTGAAGACAACTCGTGCAGAACGTGATATGGAGAACAGGAGCAGCTTCACTAATGATTCCAGGCTGTAAAGTGGAATGTAGGTGGGAGGAAAAGTCGCACATACACAGTTGCAAGTATATACAAGGCTGTACAAGGATCAGGCTTTTAACTGCATCTGTGTGGGAGGGAGGGCTAATTAAAAGAGCTCAACTGTATTAATCTGTAATGAGCTCTCGCTTGTGGAGATGTGACTCTGCTTTTATGAATGAAAAAGTGGGAGGAATTATCAGCCATGGTAATTAATCCCGCCACAACTGATTGATGTACCTGTTGTATGAGTGAGGTAATTGAAGTAATGAAATAGAATGAATGTATCTGTTTGCTCAGTTGATGACTAAAATATTTCTTAATCTGAATAATAGACGTTTTCACACTGTAGGAACCTTTTGCTGTTCCTGGTACCTTTTTTTGCACCAATTTCCATTTGAGGAACCAGGGAGTGTGGCCGTCAGACCAGGAACCTTTTGGAAACACAACAATGCCTTCGTAGGGAAATTGTTAATTTAATCTCAAATAGACAAATCTTATGATAGATAGATAGATAGATAGATAGATAGACAGATAGATAGATAGATAGTAGATAGATGGACAACAGGATGAAAGACTTTAACTTATGTCTTTTGAACTGTCACATAATTGACATAAGCTTGGACATTATTTATCAAGACAAATTACTATACTTCAATTGTTTTCATAAATTCAGTTTTTGTTTTTTGTCTGTCACACTTTAGTTTGCCTAACCCTACTCATTTAAATATGTAAATGTTCTTCTACACTACACATTATTATTAAAGCCAGTTAGACCCACTTTCACCCACTGATCATATGGTGAGGAAAAGACAGGCTTATTTGGATATATTTCGGAACAATTTAAATATAGTTATGACCCACGTTTATGTTGGATTGTATTGGTCCATCGCTGCTTACCTTGATTGCCCTGACCGCACGCCACTAACATAACGGTTATAAACTGGCATATGTGCTTCTGCTTAGACCACTTTCTCCCTCTCTCTAATGTTAAAATGTTGCATTGTTTCCATATGGTTTGCATCCAACACACTGTATATATCTCTTTTCTTTCCCCACAAACAGATCCTTTTATAGTATACTATAGGGACTTTTTCCTGAACTGCAAGTCAATTGCAGGCGCTTTAATGTTTTACGCTCAAGTAAAATATGAAGAACGTCTTCTAATAACAACCCGTCGAGAGCAGAGTTACCACTGAAATGTATACTTAAATGTGTCTTTATTTACCCTTTAAAAAATATTGCACCAATGTTGTGTTGCATCAAAAGCAGTTTCTTTCACTTTTTCTTTTTTTTTCAGTGAGTACAAGTTGTACAATGGAAGTTTAAATGATTTTTCAAAAAGCATTTACTGTTCTACCCTATGGGACTTGAGTAGAGTGGTAGAAGTACAATATTAGAATAGTGTTTCAAGCATATAGTAGCTAATTACACGTTTTCCCATGTGTGTAAGTTTATCGTGTACATATATCCCGTTTGTCATACATGTGCTTTACGGTGCTATAATAACTAGCAATAATGACTGTAATTATTGCTGCAACATCACAATTCCCTCTAGGCCACGTTGTTCATTATGCGCACAAGTTGGGTCACGACTCTGCTATTTGTTTTTTCTATATTGATTCTGATTGCAGAGAAATTATTCATTATTTGTGTATTTCTTGCTGTCTGATCGTGGTGCTATCATTCAGCTAAAATTACACAAGCCCTCCATATTTTATTGACACTATGAGCAGTTCTGCCTCAATGCCCCCAAACCACAGCTCCAGTATAATGAGATACTTTGAATAGCCACTCCACACGTCTCATGCAGCCTCATCTATATTTGGAGTTTTATTCAGTTATGTGTCCATGTCCTGATCATTGACTCAAATAATGTTCTTTACATGGAAATATTTGTTTTTAATACGCATGGTTATGGAGATTTGATTTCATGTGGCGCTGGAACGGTTGGTCAGCTTCTACATTAATCACGTCTTTCTTTCTACTAAATGAAAAGCAAACAAATAAAAACATAAATAATCATTATCAAGCTCACATCTTTTGAGCTTCTGTTTAGTCTTGCTTTTTTTAAATTAATTTTATTTTGTAGATATTGCATACATCACAGTCCTAAGTGCGATCTTGTGCATTTTAGATGCAATGTTATTAGCAACTCATTACTCATAGTTTATTATGAGGGCCCCCCACAGTCCTTGCTCCGCCTCTGCTCCAGCGTCACTCAGAGCCCGTCTCCTGCCCTTCTGCTGAAAAGATCAAGGCTCTAGAAACACTGGAGGCTGCAAACCATTCACGCTTTCTGCTTCACCACTTTGGCTTTGTGTCAAGAAATTACACATGAATCAATGCTATTACTTAACAGTCAGAGAACATAATTCAACTTAGAATATTAAACGACACAGAAACGTCAGTCTTTTGTGTGGCTTGAAAGGGAGAGGAAGGCTTAGCCGAGTCAAGATGTTGTAAGCAACCTGAACGACTTTCCAAAATCACTCTCAGCGTTCCTCCCTCTTACAGTCATTGTCAATAAAAGAATTTAGATCGAGAACTCCGATATTAATACTGTTCTGTGGTAAGAACCGCCCATTGGGCGGAGCCTTCCTGAAGTAGCAAGAGTTGTTTGTTTCAACAGAAACTCCCCCCTTGTATATACCGAGCTAGCCTATTCAGAATTTTAATGGGCTATTAGAATCCTCTTTGTCTTTGTGAGACCCTGGCTCAACCACCCTGAGTACCTGATTAGCATCTAAATGTTCTTGTCCTGGTCCTCTACCTTTCCAGGGGTTCAGTAACCCATTATAAATAACAGGAAGATGAAACCTAAGCCCTCCATTTCTGTTTAAAGAAGGTCTTTCTTTTTTAACAAAAATAGCTTCCTTGACTCCTCTTTCAAACCATCTTTTCTCCCTGCTTAAAACCTTCACCTCACCGTCTTCAAACGAGTGATTAGAGGCTTCAAGATGGAGATGCACGGCACTCTGAGGTCCTGAACTTCAAGTCCCTCTTACAAGTCATTTTATTAAAATCACACATAAAAAGGAGGCGGGTCACATTTCTCATTGGTCAGCTTCACATCAAGGCACTTGCTTTTACGACTCTTTGGTATTATCTTTAGAGATAAAAACCTTGGTGAATGTTCTACCCATCTGGTCCCCAGGATGGGAGGAACATTCCTCACGGCTGCTTCTACAACATCTTCACACATGTTATTAGAAATACATGCCTTTCCCTCCCCCCAGGCTAATGATGCAGATAACTTTTAACACACAAATATAATCATATATTTACATTTTATCACACTTTGTGCACGCCACAGTGTCAGGTCCACGGTTCCCCGCGCCAGCTCGTTGCATCACGTTTTATTTCATTCACTGTTTTTCATGGTTTATAATTGAAAATGGGGCCAATGTTCTTTCTGTTTTTTTGTCCGTAGGCTTTATTCGACAGGAAAGGACAGTGTGAAATGGAAGATGAGAGAGAAGGGAGGACATGAAGTAAATTGTCGGGATTTGAACTCATGACACTATGCGTGTGCTGTGCCTTAATCACTCGGCTGCAGGGGGCACATTTTATTTATCTAAAGACGTTTGGCTACTTGGGTGTCCAAGTATATTTCTACGGGGTCCAAAGTAGGTCCCAGCTGTGCCCTTGATCTGTTTGCATCTGTTTAACCTGTGGCCTGTTGCTGCCCCTGCACATCTCAAACTCGCTGTGGATAGAAATAGTCCTAGTTTGTATTGATAAAGAACTAGAGGCAGACTAAGTCTACTGCAGCTGCTGCACAAATTGCCCATGCCTTTCAATCCAAACTGCCTGGTCAAGCTGGTGGTGCCCCAAGAGTACTTGATGCCCTACGGACTGCGTTATGTGTGTAATGGGAGCAGCGGCACTGCAGAAATTCAACAAAAATAATTATACCCCTCTTCTAACACATTGTACATTGTTTTCATTTGATTTAGTAAGGGCTTGACCAGAGGCAGGGCTTGAGCAGTTTCATTGTCTGCATGTTGTGTCCCATGAGGGAAACAGGCCATAATTTGTGTGGAAAATTAGAGCATTGCTTTTTTGTGGAATGATTAGATGTGTGGATGAAGTACTAATGGCCTGGTCAATAACAGAATTGGGGTAATGCTCTGCCACAATCTATACCGGGACATTGCGTTTATTGAGTGCACAGAGGTGTAATGTAATGTGTTTGGGAAAGTGCATACAACACAACGCTTGTCAATATACTGATCGGGTTTGGCAGCCCACGGCGCACTGTTGCTGTTTAGTTGTTACCCGCAGGGCTCAGAATTATAATCTTTACAGCACAAAAACACACCGCAGATCTGCATTTAAGACGGCTGCTGCCTCAGTTACAACTGGATATCTTTGAGCTTTTGTGGCAGGTATTTGGACTACCTAAAAAGCAAATGGAGGAACAAAATATCTATACGGGAGAGAACAGGCCTTGGTATATTTTGCGTAATGTGCACGAAACAGGAAATGTAAGGTGGAATGCTCTGTTGAATGGGCAACATTTACATTTTTTTTTTTAATCATTAAAAATATGATTCACAAGATCTTTACATGGACTGACACATGTATAAACATGCATACAGGTAAGCTAACTCTCATATTACTTATTCATTACTCTATTCAAAGTCTCATAAATATTACATTCAGTTGTCGCAAGTTGTTAACGGTCGGTATGTGATTCATTACTTCAGTACTGAAAGAGAAATATTGCAGATTGGGCAGTTAATTGCTGCTCCATTTTGTTGTTTTTATTATTATTAATATCAGCAGTCTCCAATTTCATTGTCTTTGTAATGACTTTTGCCTCACAGCATGAAGGTCCTGGGGTTCCCAAGCGTGACAAGCCTGTCTGTGTTCTCCCTGTAACTGGGTGGTTTTCATCTAAGCTCCCCCTGCACTTGTCTGCACTGTTCCTGACATGTTGCCCCGCAGGTGCATAGAATGGGTTAAATGCAGACGTACAATATTTGCCCACAAGGTTAAACCACAAGTATACTATAGCTTTACATTAGCTGACAATAGTAGCACAGTGGAGAAGTGACAGGATACAGTGGGAGGGAGAAATAGAGAGATTTGAAACAACATCACGATTGAAAGCTGAAAAAAAAGAGTGAAAAAAAGGCACAATGTTACATCACTTGATTGCACACAAGCAAAAAAAACACTCACTATATTTCCATTTACAACAAAGTATAATCCACTAGGGGATGAAGGGGGCTGGGGTTAAGTGTTGTGTGGTTTGTGTCTTTAAGTAAGTGAACAGAAAGCCTTTTGTGTGGATGTTGGCACTCTCACTCATGCAGACCAGGAGTAGACACAGGGCCAAGACATCTACAATGTTTACTGGCACATGCAGGGATTAGAAGACAGCAAAAAGGGACAAATAAGGAGCGAAAGGGATGTCTGCCAAACACATCAAATGGAAAAATTAAATAGGCAGTGGTTTTTAATTGGGCGGAAAATACTGCAAGAAATTAAGAAGTTACGGAGAATGCAGAGAACTAACCAGATTCCAGTTTTTCAAGTCTTGAGGGACAATGTAAAGCAATGTTACTTATTATAGTTACATAGAGAGCGTGTTTTTGGCACAGAAAAGTGTATAATATTTTTGTGCATGTAAAATCAATCTGTATGTGTAATGGGATTGAAGAAATGGATTGGAAAGAGTTGTGTGCATGTCAATATATACTGTATGCTTTTACCCCAGTGCATGATTTGTTCATAGAGACAAAATACTGGCTGGCAGAGATTATAAAATATGAGTTTTAAAGTGTGATGTGACGTATATTGCAGCAATACCACCCAGTCATGCAAGTCACACTTCACACTACTTAGAAATTATGTGGCAAAACTTATTCACACTGAAAAACGTCTGACAGAATTCAACTTTCTTTTCCAATTCACATACAGATACATTTAGTTTAAGCATATTAGATATATAAGTTAAGTTGGCCGAAAGAAAATCATGAAATAAGCAGATCACCTAGTAGTAGTCGCTATGGATATTGATATGTGTATAAACAGTCTTAAAGATTAGGTGCCTGTTTTTTTTGTACATTTTGTGCTTTCTACCAAAGAATATCTTGTAAAAGCAGCACTTTGTGACAAAAATGAGATCAAAGTATTTTATGTATCCTCAACCCAGACACTTCCGGTTTTGCAGTACAAAAATCAGGTACTATAATAATGCAAACGCCTCAATTTACAAGTGGAAATAAAACAGTTCACCAATACAGTTAAAATCTTCTGCTTGCTACATCCATCTAAAGCAGTTTCCGTCTGCATTTAATATGCTCGGAATACACTTCTAATTCTGTAAACAGGCAAACCTATTTGAGTCTTTCAATTCTGATCCATCAGCTTATCCCCAAGCTTCTCTGCCATATTTCCCCTTCCAGAGTTTATACCATCATCTAATTAGTTTAACCAACCATCTCCCACTATTTAGACCATCCCTTGGAGCAGGAGCAATAAATCTGCGGCATAAAGTGGGCCTCCATGAAGATCATATACGATTTCCAGGTGAGGGGACATTATTTGACCGGAGAGGAGTTGTCAATTACTGGTGAATGGGCAGTTGGGATATGACAGGACTGTGTTGGATAAGGGAAGCGTTTTGGTTCATTATATGTGTTGCTCTGCTCTTTCCTGAGGCTCTCGATCACAGCCACAGCGGTGACCTGCCTGGCTAATTAGGCCTGGGATATGGATGAGCTTTATGGGTACAGGCTGGTGTAGCATCATTCTGTCACTCAGCCAAACGACCCCGGCCACCTGAACATACTCAATCACACGTGCTGATATGCAAATACACAAGGAGTTAACCTCACTGGAGATCAGGGGAAGAGGAAGAGGAAGACCTCTGAAGGGATTGTCTTCCTTGGCTAAATAGGATGGGCAAATTCTGTCATTCTGTCTGCTAAGCTTGGGTCTACTCCAAAACATATCACCATTTCTTTTTGATTGTACTGTCTATTCCATTCTAACTACATCCTCCTGCCTATTTCTCCAAATCTCCAAGACCTAGCTATTATTTTTGAAAATGATTGAGCTAGCGCTATGGCGGTTACGAGGACAATGTGCTGATTGTGTTATTCAACCAACATAAAGGCAAGAACAAAAAAACAATAGAGTGGCATTAATAACATTTAATTTAACCATCAGATCTGGCCTTTTCAATTTGACTGGATGCTTTATTTGGCATTCTAAAAACACCCTTTTTCCTACACTCGTCATTCCATGTAACCCATAGTCGATTGAAGTCTTAGATCTGGAATTATAGCATGAACCTAGGACTTAGAGTGTTTATTTCTCACAACAGGAGTGTCCTGAGTTTGATTCTCCATGGAATTTGTCCTGGTTGTGTGTCTCATCTCCCCGTGTCTTGGCGGGATTCTTCCAGGTTCTCATTTTTCTTAGTACTCCTGGTTGCTCTCTGCGCTGCCTTCATCTGGTTTAAGGGCAGGTGAAGTGTTTCTCTTTTCAGTACCTGCCACAATTGGTGTGCATAATCAGTTTGACAATGAGTTTGCCTTGTTTGCCTTGGTTACTGCGTGGAGTTTTGCCCCGATGGGGATTGTACTGGATGCATTCACAAAACAAACTTCAACTTGGAGTCACCTTGTCTATTGCAAAGCTAAACCCAACCAATCTCATCCCAAGCGCTATATGGATGCTCCTTAATGCACATCCTTATTCTGTATATTCTCCCCAATGTTTTTGTAGGCCATTCTTTAAATAACCTCCCAATCCCTCCGGTTTATTCCCGTCGCTCTAATACCCATCCTTCGCCTGCTCTCCCACTCCTCCCAACCCTCTTCCCTCCAGCTCCCTCCTCCTCCTCACCCTCACTGCCCCTGCCTAGTCCCGCTGGGGTATCCCTTAGCAGGATGTGTGGCTAATTAAGGCGACCTACGTGGACCCGCCATGTTGAAGTCCCCCTCCGTAGAGACTTAGCGTGTCATGAACCGATCGGTGCTAACTCTCTC
Source organism: Eucyclogobius newberryi (assembly GCF_026437365.1). Classification (NCBI taxonomy): domain Eukaryota; kingdom Metazoa; phylum Chordata; class Actinopteri; order Gobiiformes; family Gobiidae; genus Eucyclogobius; species Eucyclogobius newberryi. The sequence goes on from NW_027316278.1 coordinate 22,914,776, forward strand.
CCTTCTGTCCTGTTTGTGTTTGTGTCTACCTGGAGGTGTCAGATAGATCTCAAACCCTTTTGCACATCCTTTATGATTTTTTTTTTTTCACTTTACTCTCTTATTCCCACTTCTGGAGTCCTGTGCATCCTCAACGTGTCCTTATTTGCTGCTATCTTCCTTGTCCCTGTGCCCACGTTTAGCTCTTTTCTTCCCATTTTCTGTTGCCGTGCAGGTGATGGGAAACTCTAGGGGTCCCATTGCTACTGTTAAATTCATTCTTTTCAACCTGTATATCAAAAAACACAGGCCTGTGTCCTTGACTTGAGAGTGCTTGAGCATGCGGCAGCAAAGGAACATCGCAAACAGAGGTGAGCCCTATCTCCCAAGAGGGGCTAAATGGATGTTTGTCAGAATATAGGACGCTTCACTGCCATGAAGATGATATCAATTTGATACTTGGCTTATATTAACAGTGTACGTGCTTTCTGGTACTGTGATAGTAAGAGAGGTGCATGGTAGTTACTTTGGTACTTATTTTACCAGCCGTGGAGGGGGTTTAAATGGAAACTTTGAAAAACTGTTAATTAAAGCATGCATTAATTTGTCAAAAAAACTGTATTTAATGTCTACAGTCAAGGAAACTTTACTCAAGTAAGGTATTGGTGTGTAATTTGGTTAATTGATCATTGTGTCACAATATAATTGCAGGAAATAAAACATCTTATGATTATTAAAACATTCACTGTCCAAAGACATGCATGAGCTGGGTAAATTGGCAACTGTAAATGGCCCCTAGTGAATGAATGTAAGAGTGTCAAAGTGTGTTAACCCTGCGACCAGCTGGCCTCTGTCCAGGACGTATCCAGCCTGATATACTTTTGTACTTTACTTAAGAAAAGGTGTTTTAGCTGTGCAATCACTTTTCACAGACACGTAAGTGAAAGTACTTTTGCCCCCTGTCTTTATGTCTAAATCAAAGCTGCATGGTCACACTCGGAGCACTTGATGTCTCAGTTACTACACGTTACTCATGTCATGGGAGCGGCGGTGGTGTGTTTTCCTATAACAAATATATGCTCCTGCTGGTGTTTCTGAAAATACTCTTTGTGACTAAATTTCCAGTGAACAAAGAGGCTTGCTGCATGTGAACATCAAACTGTTTTATGAAGGAGAGGAATGGAAAATCCAGACTCACAAGGGATTCGCAGAAGGCTTTGGAAAGCTCAACTTTGTAAAGCCTGGCTCAGGATAGGATAGATATATCTTCGGATGGAATAATCACAGTTTCAGCTTTGTTTGAATTTGGA